>NC_000078.6:38065000-38365000 GCF_000001635.26 Mus musculus
GATAAAAATTAAAATAATACTGAAAATGTTGGTGATAACCTGAAATTTGGGATATGGAAAAACTAACTACAGAGGTCACTTTTTGTATGACTGACTGCAGAGACGATAAAAAAGACATGATATATTCAGTTGTAAACCATATACTACTCCTAGCAGAAGCATAAACACAATGTAGTTATTATTTACCCCTGTTTGTCTGTAAACACAATTTTAGTAAGCATGGAAACCAGGATGCAGGCTACTTTGATAAGAAGGAACCAGACTACCAAAGTAGTCTAGTAGCCACATGTTATTTATGAAAATGATTAGTGCATTTTGTACTTTATGTAGATTTAATGGAAGTAGCTTATGTAGACTTAATGGAAGTATATCATTCCTTTCTAATGACAGCTGTGACTACTCTCTAACTTGTAAAACCATTGCCCTTCACATACACCTGTCTAACACACACACACACACACACGCACACACACAAACACCCATACACACAATCACACAGCCATACACACACATATGATCTGTTAAGGCAGAGGCAGAAAGATATATAAGAGTCTATGTCAACCAACAATCAACTCAAATTATAAATATAGACATATATGACATATATTTAAGGATATACACATTTAAATATATAATTTATTTTGGAACAATTGAAATCTGGTGCTCTCATGAAGAATAATGAGACTGTGCTTCGTAGAACTTATTCTTTAATAATTTTATAGTATGTTGTCTAATGATATATAAATAAGTATATGTTTATTTTGTAAACTCTTTGTTGTGGCTGGAAAAAATGAGTCAGTGGCTGAAGCACTTGCATCGCAAAGAGGAAGACTAGATGTCAGATTGCCTGGCCCCATAAAAATCTAGGTGGGTGTGGCAAGACACCTATAATACCAGAGCAGAAGGGAAACCTAGGGAAATCATGGAGAAGAGTAAATAAATAGACTAACCAAATTGGTGAGCACTGCAGATAAGTGAGAGACTTTTTCTCACTATATAAGGAGGAAAGCAATGAAAGAAGAAATCCTATCTTAACTTATAGCCTCCACAAACATGAAAGCATACAAACACACAAACACACATGTATGTTTGCCATCTCCACAGGTATACTTGGATACAAACAATGCTTATGCATTGGCACACATTTTAAATCTCTTATTAAAAAATTAGTTAAACTAACAATTCTTCCAAAAGCAATCTACAGAGTCAGTGCAGTCCTACTCAAATTCAAACACAATTATTTATAGGCCTTGAAACAGTTTTCAACTTCACATAGAAACATAAAACCTAAAATATATGCAACAATTCTGAACAATAAAAGAACAGCTGGAGATATTAGCATTCCTAATTTCAACTTGTACTAAAAACCTACAGTTGTTAATAATAATAATTATTACTATTATATTTTAGAGTATGTATATATAAAAACAGACATTCGATTTGAAAAATCCTGAATTAAATCCAAACAACTATGGATAACTGATTTATTTTTAAATCGAAGCCAGAAAGACACACTGGATAAAGATAGTGTCCTCAAAAATGGTGCTGTCCAATCTCTAGATGTGCTGTGCAGAAGACTGTGAATAGAACTATACTTATCTACCTGCACAAAACTCAGTTCAAAGTGAATCAATGACCACATAATCCAAGCACACTGAATCTGATAGAAGGGAAAGTGGGCAATAGTCTTGACTTTAGTTGCACAGGAGAAGACTTCCTGAAGAGAACACCAATAGTATAGACACTAAGATCAATAATTAATAAATGTTCACATGAAACTGAAAAGCTTCTACACAGAAAAGTACACCAACGTTTGGACAAAGTACACACCTACCTAAAAGATTTTTACCAATTCAACATCTGATAAAGGGCTTATATCCATAATATATAAAAACGAAAGATACTTTCTTTCAAAAAACTAAATAATCTGATTTAAAAATTGGATCCCCATCCAAAGAGATAAGTCTTGATAGAGAAAACACAAATGACTGAGAAACATTTAATGTAATGTTCAACATATAAATGGAGACGATGCAAATCAAAAGCATTTTAAGGTCACATTTTACCCATCACTAAGTTCAATGATGCAAGTGACTGTTCATGCTAGCATGATATGCATTCTTCTGTTGATAGTGGGAGTATAAACATGTATAGAAACAAGTCAATATGGCAGTTTCTCAGAAGATAGGAATCTATCTACCACGAGATCCTGCTATAATTCTACCACATGGACACTTACTCAACCAAGTTCATTGCAGCTTATGTTATTTTAAGACAATAAGTAGCTCTCCACATTCTGACAGCATGGTCCCATTGATAAAGACAACATCCAGACAATTCACTGAATGTGGAGATGTCAAGTGGTACCTACAATGAAAATTTATCTCCATGTTCTAGTGTCAGAGACACACAAAGGTACTCCACAGGTGTCTTAGTTAGGGTTTTACTGCTGTGAACAGACCCCATGACCGAGGCAAGTCTTATAAAAAACAACATTTAATTGGGGCTGGCTTACAGGTTAAGAGGTTCAGTCCATTATCACCAAGGTGGGAGCATGGCAGTATCAAGGCAGGCATGGCACAGGCAAAGTTGAGAGTTCTATGTCTTCATCCAAAGGCTTCTAGTGGAAGACTGACTTCCAGGCAACTAGGGTGAGGATCTTGTGCCTACACCCACAGTGACACACCCACTCCAACCAGGTCACACCTATTCCAACAAGGCCACAACTCCAAATTGTGCCACTCCCTGGTCCAAGAATATACAAACCATGACAACAGGCTAACAAAACAGAAAAGTGAACACTAGGATAAAGTAAAATGCTACAGGTCAAAAACAAAAACTGAAGAATATTAACAAATTGGGTCCTAATGGTATTCAGTTATACTCATACTGATGCCTTATGTCATCATCAGAGAGGCCTTTTCTTTTGCAGCAGACAGGAACATATACAGAGGCCTACAACAAGACCTTATGCAGAAAGAGAAAAAACTTGGAATACACAGCTCTAAACAAATGACTCCATCAAATCTTTTTCCTCTGAGCTCAGAAAATTCTATGAAGAAGAGACAGAGGAGTTGGGGAGAGAGAAGGATGAAGGACATTAGTAGAGCAAGGCCCTCTGAAGCAACTGAGTCAAGCTTGTATGAACTCACAGAGAATTAGCAGCAATCAGGGCCATAGATGAGTCTGCAGCAAGATTTCTGCATAGATACTAACCTTATAGTTAGTAATTTTATGGGATACCTGGATATGTAAACAGTGGGCTTCTGATTCTTCTGTTTTCTCTTGGTGTTCTTTACTTTTCTGTTGGCATGTCTTACCCAACTTTGATGTGATACATTTTGTTTCATTTTATTTGTTATGTTTTGCTGTTATCTGTTACAAGCCCCTGGTTTTTTTCCTAATGAGAAATAGAAGGGAATAGATCCCCATGGTAAAGGAGGTAAAGAGTAACAGGGAGGAATAAAGGAGTTGAAGCTGTACTCATAGTATGTGAATAAAGAATCTATGGTTTTAAAAAGGAATAAAAAGAGAAGAAAATGCAAAAACAAACAAAAACAAAAGGCCAAGAGACAGGCTGAATGTTGTTCCAATATCTTATGATAACAGACTACTTTAACAATTATTTATGCCGGGAAATTATAATTCATTGTTTATGTTTAAGCTTTCTGGAACCATTGAACTTATATAATAACCTGTACACTTTTGTTTAGTAGTGATACAAATTCTTTCTGATAGAGAGGATAACACCAAAACAAGGGGTAGTGTGCACACACACAAGTGTGTGTGGGGCAGGGGTGAGAGGGAGAGAGGGAGAGAGAGAGAGAGAGAGAGAGGGAGGGAGGGAGGGGGAGGGAGGGAGGGAGGGAGAGAGGGAGGGAGGGAGGGAGGGAAGGAGGGAGGGAGGGAAGGAGGGACGGAGGGAGGGAGGGAGGGAAAGAGAGAGAGAGAGAGAGATTTTGGTTTGACTTGGCCAAACAAAAACGTTTTTGTCATATAATGTAGTCTGGTTACAGTTTACCCTCCCTTCACTCTTCCCATTCTTCCCTGATAGCTCATTCAGTATAGGTACACAGTCTTTCTATTTCTTCTTAGAGAACAAACAGGCATCTAAGGAATACTAAAAAATATAAAATAAGATAAAACCAAAACAAACAATTGATATAGGACAAAACAAAAAAATAAATGAAAATAGCCCATGGAAAAGTTCACAAACCACAAGTTATAGACTCAGAAACATACACATGCTGATACAAAGAATCCCATAACAACACAAGACTAGAAATCATAACAAATATACAAAGGACTTGTAAGAAGAACGAAAGAAAGAGAGAAAGAGAGAGAGAAAGAGAGAGAGAGAGAGAGAGAGAGAGAGAGAGAGAGAGAGAGAGAAGGAAGGAAGGAAGGAAGGAAGGAAGGAAGGAAGGAAGGAAGGAAAGGACAAGCAAACAAACCCTGCCTGCCCTGATATAACATTATGAGAAGAATGTCTAAATATTCCACTGAGTTTAGTTTGTTTTAGCCATCTAATGCTGGGCATGGGGCCTACAATTAAGAGTGGTTTTGGTTTGGGTTTTGGTTTTCTAGTAAGACTCCCTTGGAGCAAATTATTTTTTTTTATTTATAGGTTGTTATCAATAGGAGATAGCTTCTGGGCTAAAGAAGGGGCCTTGTGTCCACTTCCTCTTTTAGCATTAAGACCCCACCTGGTTCAGACATATGTAGGCCCTGTGCATTTGCTTCAGTATTTCTAAGGTCATATGCCTATGTCATGTTGTGTTTAGAAGGCCTTGATTCCTTGTTGTCTTCCATCCCTTCTAGCTTTTACAGTCTTTGACCACCTCTTCTGCAACGTTCCCTAAGACCTACTGCAGGGGATTTGATGGAAATATTCCAATTAGTAGCAAATGTTCAGTTTTCTAACTTTCTGCTCAGTATCCAAAATCGGTTTTACGTGTTTATTCCTATCTGCTATAAGGGGAAGACCCTCTGATGATGGCTAAGTTAAGCTCTGATCTATGAGTATAGCAGAAGTTGTTAGTAGCCATTTTATTGGGATGTTCGTCTATCAGAGTGGTTCTCAACCTGTGCATTGTGACCATTGGAAAGCACACATTTTCCATGTTCTTAGACCTGAGATATGACTGTCTAGCAAATTACAGTTGTGAAGTAGCAGTGAAAATAATTTTATAGTTAGGGGTCATCACAACATGAGAAACTGTATTAAAGGGTTTGTAGTATTAGGAAGATTGAAAATCATTGGCTTAGCAGTACAATAATATTTGGTTTACTCTTAGGTCCTATTTAGTACAAAGTTCTTGGTCACCTGAGCAGTTCTGGGTATGGGAATCCATCTCATGGAGTAGACCTTCAATCCAATTAGGTATTGGTTACTCCCACAAGCTTTGTGCCACTATTGCACTTGTATATCTTGAAGGCAGGTCACCATTGGAAATCAAAGGACTTGTAGCTGGTGTGCACTCTCCTCTGGTAGAGTGCAAAGTATATCCCAGTGTCACCAAGGCTCTATGTATGTACCAGATCAAATTCTCCAAGTTTAAAGAGTTGTTTTGATAATGTCTTCATCAATAACATCTTACTGTCAGTTTGTGGAGAGCAACCTATATTGTTGGCAACAGCCTGGATTGTTTGAGGGTTGCAATGGCATATCTTTGACTAATAACTCAATTAAATGTGACCCATTCATAGTACTACAAGCTACATTTCGTGATAAGTGATGTACAATTAGGACTCTTTTTCCCCCATTATTTTGCCATTTAAGTTAGATCACCTTCATATATATATGGAAGATTATACTGTGTTAGGTTTTCTAGTATACATTTTACTTTTACTTTATCTAATAGAATACATTATAGGTACAAGAACATCATCAACAGTACAGAAGTGTTGGGGGTCATAGTATGCTTTAAAATGCATAACCAGATGCTAGATACTGAGTGTTAAATGTAAAGAACATAGAATAATTGTTGATAAGAAAGATTGAGTCATATATGTTTGTGTCTACAATGCCAATATGTATGAGTTTACACTGAAGTCTGAATGTAATATAAAATTGATAAAGCATATCAGTGTCTTCAAAGTCACATTGAACATAGAACAACATATAATTATTGGATATTAGACACTTCTAGATATAGTATTGTAAGATTTCATCATTTGGATTTTAAGTGTTTGAAAACTAAGCAACAGAATGTTTGAAATATCCAAAAGATAACCAACTGAGCATTCCAAATATAAGATCTAAATCCAAATCTTTATATTTCTCCATTATTCAACTAGGGTGCTAAGTGTTTTTTGTTTGTTTTCATTAAAGCAGAAGCAATGAAATCACACACACACACACACACACACACACACACACACACACACACTAGTCCAAGATGTTACGGATGCCTAAAGGGATGTGAGATTCATTTGTTAAGTAGAAATTTTTTAAGACCCTTATGCTATTTTTTAAACACTATAAAGCACAGGCTGACTGACGAGGATGTGGAGAAAGAGTAACACTCCTCCATTGTTGGTGGGATTGCAAGTTGGTACAACCACTCTGGAAATCAGTCTGGCGCTTCCTCATAAAATTGGACATAGTACTACCGGAAGATCCAGCAATACCTCTCCTGGGCATGTACCCAGAAGATTCACCAACTTGTAATAAGGACACATGCTCCACTATGTTCATAGCAGTCTTATTTATAATAGCCAGAACCTGGAAAGAATCCAGATGTCCCTCAACAGAGGAATGGATACAGAAAATGTGGTACATTTACACAATGGAGTACTACTCATCTATTAAAAACAATGAATTTATGAAATTCTTAGGCAAGTGGATGGATCTGGAGGATATCATTCTGAGTGAGGTAACCCAATCACAAAAGAACACACATGATATGCACTCACTGGTAAGTGGATAGTAGCCCAGAAATTTACACTACCCAAGGTACAATGTCCAAAACACATGAAACTCAAGAAGAAGGAAGAGCAAAATGTGGATACTTCGTTCCTTCTTAGAATGGGGAACAAAATACCCATGTAAGAAGTTACAGAGAGAAATGCAAAGATAATTTACTTTCCTCAAAGATTATGTGAAATTTAGAATATTTTTGAAGTAACTAATAATTTAAAATTTATTACCAAAATATAACTGCTTTAACTCTCATGAAATATCCATAGTTAGACTTCAGCAAGTGCACACAATAAGGCACAGAAACTGTGTTTATACTAAAGCAGATGCAAGGCTAACATTGGTGCCCACTGTCATTCTATAAATTTCCTTCTCTCTTAGCCACAACTAGCTCTCCAGGAATTATTCCCACATGTTACAATCACAAGTTGTGGCCCTTCTTCACTTGTGAAGGGACTGATTGCTTTTATGTTCAGTATTCATTCTGATCCTATATCCCAAAGATTAAAGAGCTTCTTGGATCTGGATGCTTGCTTGCCCTTTGCCAATTTTCCTGATCTCCCGAACTTTATCCCATTTCAGGTTCATACTACCTGGTTATTGATCTCCGAGTCCATAACTGTTGCCTGGCTGGATGCTGGCTTCTATTTCTTAGCATTGCTGAACTCTGAATCTGTCACTCTGATGTTTGACATGGGGCTCTGGTATCAGCTGCAATATGAGTGACAGTTTGTCTTAGAACCCTTTGCAGTTGTTACTTCCTTACTCTCTGCCTTGTCCTTGAGGTTGATGAAGACAGGTCATGGATCCACTCTCTCTCTCTGTCTCTCTCTCTCTCTCTCTCTCTCTCTCTCTCTCTCTCTCTCGATCCAATGTTTTGTGTCTTTGCTAGTATTTAAAACATAAGTTGGAGTGGGCATAACCGGTAAGAAAGGGCTGTTTATGGTAAAAGCTCATGGAGTTACAAAGTTTGGAGCTGTAATGAAAAGATGCACCATCTAGAGACTGCCATATCTGGGACCCATCCCATAATCAGCTTCCAAACGCTGGCACCATTGCACACACTAGCAAGATGTTGCTGAAAGGACCCTGATATAGCTGTCTCTTGTGAGACTATGCCATGCTGGGGCCTAGCAAACATAGAAGTGGATGCTCACAGTCAGCTATTGGATGGATCACAGGGCCCCCAATGGAGGAGCTAGAGAAAGTACCCAAGGAGCTAAAGGGATCTGCAACCCTATAGGTGGAACCACAAGATGAACTAACCAGAATCCCCAGAGCTCGTGTCTCTAGCTGCGTATGTATCAGAAGTTGGTCTAGTCGGCCATCAGTGGAAATAGAGGCCGATTGGTCTTGCAAACTTTATATGCCTCAGTACAGGGGAACGCCAGGGCCAAGAAGTGGGAGTGGGTGGATAAGGGAGTCGGGGGGAGGGTATGGGGGACTGTTGGGATAGCACTGGAAATGTAAATGAGAAAAATACCTAATAAAAAATTAAAAGAAAAAGAAAAGAAAAGAAAAAGAGGGGCACTAGCCTCCAAAAAAAAAATAATAATAATAAAGGAAAAAAATTAGGAAAGCAGCTAAAATAAAATAGGCTCTCAATGTGATATTTATAATATGATATTTACAATATGCAAATTATACAGGCTATGACAACAGAACACAAATATACATGTAGATAGTTTATTCAGTGGTTTTGTCTGAGGATTGTGCAGCCTGGTGGATTTGTGATATTTCGTAATAGATCCTTATCTGTAGAAGGCTCAATAACTAAGTTAAGTCTCAATCTTGGAGAAACTAAGCTCAGAGATAAGAAAAGAAAAAAATAGTATTTAGGTTGAAAGCTAGACTGTGAGGTCAAGATTGGGTCATAGGTGATCTTTATGCAAATACTTTTATAGTAGAACTTTAAAATTAAAAAAGTGTCTGGTTGAGTAGGTGGCTAGTCATAAGAATATGGATTCCTTTTTTAAATTGCCTGGGAGCAACATCACACTTCAGGATAGTTTGTGAAAAAAAATAACATATATTAAGACTTTAGTTAGTTAATTTATCTCCCTATGATCAATGGCATCATGTAAAATCAGTGTCAAGTCAGTGAAATCTTAAGTGTGTATTTTGAGCGTTTTAAAATTATTGCTGAATGTGTTATTTACTCCATGGGTAAAGAATCAATGATGTGTTAGAGTATATTTCATAATAAGTTTTCCAGTACATGTACATGTGTTAGAGAATATGTATAGTGGGTTCTGTAACTTTCTTTATAAGAGGATTTACCAATTGAGAATAATCCTGTATCATTTCTGAAGGTAGAACTTTGAACAAAACTGTATAATCTATTCTTTGTAGTAGTATATGTCTCTGACATTATCTATGTGAAAACAATCAGTGGGACATTTGTAATGGTCGGACCAAGGGCAGAGAAATTAACCCTTCTGCTTGTTTTTAAGAAGGTTCTAGGTACTGAAAGTTAAGCTCATAAGTATTAGGCAAGGTCTGCTCCAATATGAACCACTCTGCACTCACATTCTTATGTTTATTTAATTTTATAACTTTCAGTTTATAATAAAACTAAAAGCTGTGGATAAAATGAAAACAAATACTTTTTCTAAAAATTTATATAGCAGTGCCTGACAAAACAGCAAATCAACTCTGATCACAGACACAAAATGCTGGTAAAATACTTGCCAAAAAGAAAAAGAAAAAGAGCTTTCTTTCTTTCTGTCCTTGTAAGAATGTCAGAGTTTTGGTCCGAGACCCGCCGAACTTAGGAAATTAGTCTGAACAGGTGAGAGGGTGCGCCAGAGAACCTGACAGCTTCTGGAACAGGCGGAAGCACAGAGGCGCCGAGGCAGCACCCTTTGTGGGCCGGGGACAGCCGGCCACCGTCTGGACCGGAGGACAGGTGCCCGCCCGGCTGGGGAGGCGACCTAAGCCACAGCAGCAGCGGTCGCCATCTTGGTCCGGGACCCGCCGAACTTAGGAAATTAGTCTGAACAGGTGAGAGGGTGCGCCAGAGAACCTGACAGCTTCTGGAACAGGCAGAAGCACAGAGGCGCTGAGGCAGCACCCTGTGTGGGCCGGAGACAGCCGGCCACCTTCCGGACCGGAGGACAGGTGCCCACCCGGCTGGGGAGGCGGCCTAAGCCACAGCAGCAGCGGTCGCCATCTTGGTCCCAGGACTCCAAGGAACTTAGGAATTTAGTCTGCTTAGGTGAGAGTCTGTACCACCTGGGAACTGCCAAAGCAACACAGTGTCTGAGAAAGGTCCTGTTTTGGGCCTTCTTCTTCGGCCAGGAGGAGGTCCAAATACAAGATATCTGCGCACCTTCCCTGTAAGAGAGCTTGCCAGCAGAGAGTGCTCTGAGCACTGAAACTCAGAGGAGAGAATCTGTCTCCCAGGTCTGCTGATAGACGGTAACAGAATCACCAGAAGAACAATCTCTAAACAGAGTCAACTATAACTACTAACTCCAGAGATTACCAGATGGCGAAAGGTAAACGGAGGAATCTTACTAACAGGAACCAAGACCACTCACCATCACCAGAACCCAGCACACCCACTTCGCCCAGTCCAGGGAACCCCAACACACCTGAGAACCTAGACCTAGATTTAAAAGCATATCTCATGATGATGGTAGAGGACATCAAGAAGGACTTTAATAAATCACTTAAAGAAATACAGGAGAACACTGCTAAAGAGTTACAAGTCCTTAAAGAAAAACAGGAAAACACAATCAAACAGGTAGAAGTCCTTACAGAAAAAGAGGAAAAAACATACAAACAGGTGATGGAAATGAACAAAACCATACTAGACCTAAAAAGGGAAGTAGACACAATAAAGAAAACTCAAAGCGAGGCAACACTAGAGATAGAAACCCTAGGAAAGAAATCTGGAACCATAGATTTGAGCATCAGCAACAGAATACAAGAGATGGAAGAGAGAATCTCAGGTGCAGAAGATTCCATAGAGAACATCGGCACAACAATCAAAGAAAATGGAAAATGCAAAAAGATCCTAACTCAAAATATCCAGGAAATCCAGGACACAATAAGAAGACCAAACGTACGGATAATAGGAGTGGATGAGAATGAAGATTTTCAACTCAAAGGTCCAGCAAACATCTTCAACAAAATTATTGAAGAAAACTTCCCAAATCTAAAGAATGAGATGCATATGAACATACAAGAAGCCTACAGAACTCCAAATAGACTGGACCAGAAAAGAAATTCCTCCCGACACATAATAATCAGAACATCAAATGCACTAAATAAAGATAGAATACTAAAAGCAGTAAGGGAAAAAGGTCAAGTAACATATAAAGGCAAGCCTATCAGAATTACACCAGATTTTTCACCAGAGACTATGAAAGCCAGAAGAGCCTGGACAGATGTTATACAGACACTAAGAGAACACAAACTGCAGCCCAGGCTACTATACCCAGCCAAACTCTCAATTATCATAGAGGGAGAAACCAAAGTATTCCACGACAAAACCAAATTCACGCATTATCTCTCCACGAATCCAGCCCTTCAAAGGATAATAACAGAAAAAAACCAATACAAGAACGGGAACAACGCCCTAGAAAAAACAAGAAGGTAATCCCTCAACAAACCTAAAAGAAGACAGCCACAAGAACAGAATGCCACCTTTAACAACTAAAATAACAGGAAGCAACAATTACTTTTCCTTAATATCTCTTAACATCAATGGTCTCAACTCGCCAATAAAAAGACATAGACTAACAAACTGGCTACACAAACAAGACCCAACATTTTGCTGCTTACAGGAAACTCATCTCAGAGAAAAAGATAGACACTACCTCAGAATGAAAGGCTGGAAAACAATTTTCCAAGCAAATGGTATGAAGAAACAAGCAGGAGTAGCCATCCTAATATCTGATAAGATTGACTTCCAACCCAAAGTCATCAAAAAAGACAAGGAGGGACACTTCATTCTCATCAAAGGTAAAATCCTCCAAGAGGAACTCTCAATTCTGAATATCTATGCTCCAAATACAAGAGCAGCCACATTCACTAAAGAAACTTTAGTAAAGCTCAAAGCACACATTGTGCCTCACACAATAATAGTGGGAGACTTCAACACACCACTTTCACCAATGGACAGATCATGGAAACAGAAACTAAACAGGGACACACTGAAACTAACAGAAGTGATGAAACAAATGGATCTGACAGATATCTACAGAACATTTTATCCTAAAACAAAAGGATATACCTTCTTCTCAGCACCTCATGGTACCTTCTCCAAAATTGACCACATAATAGGTCACAAATCAGGCCTCAACAGATTCAAAAATATTGAAATTGTCCCATGTATCCTATCAGATCACCATGCACTAAGGCTGATCTTCAATAACAAAATAAATAACAGAAAGCCAACATTCACATGGAAACTGAACAACACTCTTCTCAATGATACCTTGGTCAAGGAAGGAATAAAGAAAGAAATTAAAGACTTTTTAGAGTTTAATGAAAATGAAGCCACAACGTACCCAAACCTTTGGGACACAATGAAAGCATTTCTAAGAGGGAAACTCATAGCTATGAGTGCCTTCAAGAAAAAACGGGAGAGAGCACATACTAGCAGCTTGACAACACATCTAAAAGCTCTAGAAAAAAAGGAAGCAAATTCACCCAAGAGGAGTAGACGGCAGGAAATAATCAAACTCAGGGGTGAAATCAACCAAGTGGAAACAAGAAGAACTATTCAAAGAATTAACCAAACGAGGAGTTGGTTCTTTGAGAAAATCAACAAGATAGATAAACCCTTAGCTACACTCACTAAAGGGCACAGGGACAAAATCCTAATTAACAAAATCAGAAATGAAAAGGGAGACATAACAACAGATCCTGAAGAAATCCAAAACACCATCAGATCCTTCTACAAAAGGCTATACTCAACAAAACTGGAAAACCTGGACGAAATGGACAAATTTCTGGACAGATACCAGGTACCAAAGTTGAATCAGGATCAAGTTGACCTTCTAAACAGTCCCATATCACCTAAAGAAATAGAAGCAGTTATTAATAGTCTCCCAGCCAAAAAAAGCCCAGGACCAGACGGGTTTAGTGCAGAGTTCTATCAGACCTTCAAAGAAGATCTAACTCCAGTTCTGCACAAACTTTTTCACAAGATAGAAGTAGAAGGTATTCTACCCAACTCATTTTATGAAGCCACTATTACTCTGATACGTAAACCACAGAAAGATCCAACAAAGATAGAGAACTTCAGACCAATTTCTCTTATGAACATCGATGCAAAAATCCTTAATAAAATTCTCGCTAACCGAATCCAAGAACACATTAAAGCAATCATCCATCCTGACCAAGTAGGTTTTATTCCAGGGATGCAGGGATGGTTTAATATACGAAAATCCATCAATGTAATCCATTATATAAACAAACTCAAAGACAAAAACCACATGATCATCTCGTTAGATGCAGAAAAAGCATTTGACAAGATCCAACACCCATTCATGATAAAAGTTCTGGAAAGATCAGGAATTCAAGGCCAATACCTAAACATGATAAAAGCAATCTACAGCAAACCAGTAGCCAACATCAAAGTAAATGGAGAGAAGCTGGAAGCAATCCCACTAAAATCAGGGACTAGACAAGGCTGCCCACTTTCTCCCTACCTTTTCAACATAGTACTTGAAGTATTAGCCAGAGCAATTCGACAACAAAAGGAGATCAAGGGGATACAAATTGGAAAAGAGGAAGTCAAAATATCACTTTTTGCAGATGATATGATAGTATATATAAGTGACCCTAAAAATTCCAACAGAGAACTCCTAAACCTGATAAACAGCTTCGGTGAAGTAGCTGGATATAAAATTAACTCAAACAAGTCAATGGCCTTTCTCTACACAAAGAATAAACAGGCTGAGAAAGAAATTAGGGAAACAACACCCTTCTCAATAGCCACAAATAATATAAAATATCTCGGCGTGACTCTAACGAAGGAAGTGAAAGATCTGTATGATAAAAACTTCAAGTCCCTGAAGAAAGAAATTAAAGAAGATCTCAGAAGATGGAAAGATCTCCCATGCTCATGGATTGGCAGGACCAACATTGTAAAAATGGCTATCTTGCCAAAAGCAATCTACAGATTCAATGCACTCCCCATTAAAATTCCAACTCAATTCTTCAACGAATTAGAAGGAGCAATTTGCAAATTCATCTGGAATAACAAAAAACCGAGGATAGCAAAAACTCTTCTCAAGGATAAAAGAACCTCTGGTGGAATCACCATGCCTGACCTAAAGCTTTACTACAGAGCAATTGTGATAAAAACTGCATGGTACTGGTATAGAGACAGACAAGTGGACCAATGGAATAGAATTGAAGACCCAGAAATGAACCCACACACCTATGGTCACTTGATCTTCGACAAGGGAGCCAAAACCATCCAGTGGAAGAAAGACAGCATTTTCAACAATTGGTGCTGGCACAACTGGTTGTTATCATGTAGAAGAATGCGAATCAATCCATACTTATCTCCTTGTACTAAGGTCAAATCTAAGTGGATCAAGGAACTTCACATAAAACCAGAGACACTGAAACTTATAGAGGAGAAAGTGGGGAAAAGCCTTGAAGATATGGGCACAGGGGAAAAATTCCTGAACAGAACAGCAATGGCTTGTGCTGTAAGATCGAGAATTGACAAATGGGACCTAATGAAACTCCAAAGTTTCTGCAAGGCAAAAGACACTGTCTATAAGACAAAAAGACCACCAACAGACTGGGAAAGGATCTTTACCTATCCTAAATCAGATAGGGGACTAATATCCAACATATATAAAGAACTCAAGAAGGTGGACCTCAGAAAATCAAATAACCCCCTTAAAAAATGGGGCTCAGAACTGAACAAAGAATTCTCACCTGAGGAATACCGAATGGCAGAGAAGCACCTGAAAAAATGTTCAACATCCTTAATCATCAGGGAAATGCAAATCAAAACAACCCTGAGATTCCACCTCACACCAGTGAGAATGGCTAAGATCAAAAATTCAGGTGACAGCAGATGCTGGCGAGGATGTGGAGAAAGAGGAACACTCCTCCATTGTTGGTGGGATTGCAGGCTTGTACAACCACTCTGGAAATCAGTCTGGCGGTTCCTCAGAAAATTGGACATAGTACTACCGGAGGATCCAGCAATACCTCTCCTGGGCATATATCCAGAAGAAGCCCCAACTGGTAAGAAGGACACATGCTCCACTATGTTCATAGCAGCCTTATTTATAATAGCCAGAAACTGGAAAGAACCCAGATGCCCCTCAACAGAGGAATGGATACAGAAAATGTGGTACATCTACACAATGGAGTACTACTCAGCTATTAAAAAGAATGAATTTATGAAATTCCTAGCCAAATGGATGGACCTGGAGAGCATCATCCTGAGTGAGGTAACACAATCTCAAAAGAACTCACACAATATGTACTCACTGATAAGTGGATACTAGCCCAAAACCTAGGATACCCACGATATAAGATACAATTTCCTAAACACATGAAACTCAAGAAAAATGAAGACTGAAGTGTGGACACTATGCCCCTCCTTAGAAGTGGGAACAAAACACCCATGGAAGGAGTTACAGAAACAAAGTTTGGAGCTGAGATGAAAGGATGGACCATGTAGAGACTGCCATATCCAGGGATCCACCCCATAATCAGCATCCAAACGCTGACACCATTGCATATACTAGCAAGATTTTATTGAAAGGACCCAGATGTAGCTGTCTCTTGTGAGACTATGCCGGGGCCTAGCAAACACAGAAGTGGATGCTCACAGTCAGCTAATGGATGGATCACAGGGCTCCCAATGGAGGAGCTAGAGAAAGTACCCAAGGAGCTAAAGGGATCTTCAACCCTATAGGTGGAACAACATTATGAACTAACCAGTACCCCTGAGCTCTTGACTCTAGCTGCATATGTATCAAAAGATGGCCTAGTCGGCCATCACTGGAAAGAGAGGCCCATTGGACACGCAGACTTTGTGTGCCCCGGTACAGGGGAACGCCAGGGCCAAAGGGGGGGAGTGGGTGGGTAGGGGAGTGGGGGTGGGTGGGTAAGGGGGACTTCTGCTATAGCATTGGAAATGTAAATGAGCTAAATACCTAATAAAAAATGGAAAAAAAAAAAAAGAAAAAGAAAAAGAAAAAGAAAACTTTGGAAGATTTGTAGACTTCAACCAAATAAATACATACTACAAAGAACTTTAACATCAAAGAATCCAATTAAACCACTTAGAAAGTTTAATTGAAAAGACTTGAATAGGGATATTCATTCCTCTGATGAATATGTAAATAACCAAAGACTCAGGAGATGGCTCAGCTGGTATAAAATGTACCTTGTACATATAAGAATCTGAGTTTAAGCCCAGCCTTTGTACTAAGATCAAGTAATAAACAACAACAAAAGGTACAATAATGGGTAGTGGGAGAGTGTAGTATCAGTATTAGGGAAGAAAAGACAGGAGGATCTCTGGTCATGCTGACAGACTAGTCTACTTATCAAGCCTCAGGTCAAATGAAGGAACTCATCTTACAAAACACAGTGAATAGCTCCTGAGAAATGACATGTGTACTTGCAGATTTGTGCATCTCTCCAGACAAAAGCAAGCCCACATGTGCAAACATACAAACAGATGAAAAAGAACACTAATCACATGACAGTATGTTCACACCTTGTTAGCACATGACTAGACAGATACATAACAAAAGTCCAAGCACAGATGATTCTAATAAAGATATTAGAAAACTAAGGTTGGAACTGAACAGATAGTAAGATTATACCTTTTAGTTATTAATGTGTGATTATAAAATGGTATTGGTATTTGAAAATCCTTGTGTCAGTTCCTCAATTTTCCAACATGGAGTGGTCACATGACTGATGTATTCTATTATGAACATAACTGAAATATCATTTCCCCAAAACTTACAAATATTTTTTGCAATATTTCCATATCGTCCAAAATGAAATACAAGCCAAATCAATGGAGTCAGGTATAGCAAGGAATGAAATGTTCTACACATGAATAGACCATGATGATACTAAGCTAAGAGAATGAAGACGGACACAAAGCAGTGTATGATGTGATGTCATTTCCCAAACATGTTTAAGCATGGGCAAAATGATTGTCAGAGGAAGCTGGATATCTGTGATGGAGCTGGAGAGAAGGAAGATGATGAAAGAGGACTTAAAGATTCCACTGTTCCTGTTCCTATCAGTGAAATCTTCTGACATGAGAGGATGTGACAGTGGCAGAATGTACTGTGAAGTGTGGAAATACTGAAAGTGGTGCATAGTACACTCTGAATACCACCTACAGATACACAATCTACAATGAAGTACAACATAAAGGATAGAAGTGGTATATTTCAGGTTGTACTGGCTAGTTTTGTGTCAACTTGACACAGCTGGAGTTATCACAGAGAAAGGAGCTTCAGTTGGGGAAATGCCTCCATGAGATCCAACTGTAAGGCATTTTCTCAATTAGTGATCATGGGGGAAAGGCCCCTTGTGGGTGGGACCATCTCTGGGCTGGTAGTCTTGGGTTTTATAAGAGAGCAGGCTGAGCAAGCCAGTAAAGAACATCCCTCCATGGCCTCTGCATCAGCTCCTGCTTTCTGACCTGCTTGAGTTCCAGTCCTGCATCCTTTGGTGATCAAAAGCAGTATGGAAATGTAAGCCGAATAAACCCCTTCCTCCCCAACTTGCTTCTTGGTCATGATGTTTGTGCAGGAATAGAAACCCTAACTAAGACACAGGTGAAATCAGGGTTGAAAATGTATATACTATGATGTATTCGTGGTAACCAACAGAATGTGTTGAAACTTCATTGAAGAATCAGTCTTATATTTTTAAGTAAAAATTTATTGTTGTTGTTCATAATCACCAAGCCTCAGGAAATATTTGGAAGAATTATATTCAAGTGCTAGGGAAAAATTACTCATTTTCTTTTCCATAAAAAAAAAAAACTGAAAAATTCTATTTCCCACATTTCAAGTTCAGTATTTCCAAATTTTTGTTGTCAAGAGATAGGGTTTCTCTGTGTATCCTGGCTTTTCTTGAACTCTGTAGACCAGGCTGGTTTTGAATTCAGAGATTCACCTGCCTCTGCTCTCCAAGTGCTAAGATTAAAGGCATGTACAGCCCCCGCCTGACTAAGTACTTGTTTATGAGACTTCTTATGTGGTAGGGAGGCACTCATTCCTCATATACATTTATGTGTTTAGAGACAGGGTATTACTATATGGCTCTTGATGTCTTGGAACATTTATATGGATTTTCATTGTCTTCCATTATATTTCTCCAACTAAAGTGAATAATCAATTTGAAATGCTTTGATCAGAGGATATAATCTTATGAAAGAATTGTTTAGTTGAAATTTTAATGTATTATTTATAAGCTTCTGAAATTATTTTTATACAGTGATACCTATCACTACTCAATATGAAAGGTCCCAATGGTTGTGTTTGCTCACACAAAAACTGACCCGTTTGATTGTTCAAAGCAGCATTGTTTAGGTTACCCCAAACTCAGGAAAAAATCAAAAGTAAATTTGCTGATAAAAATATAATGTGGACAGACTGTAGTTACATGGTTTTTAAAGAATATTGTACTCAAACAACCTACAACAGTGATATGGATATGAGAAGAGCAGGCTGTACTTTAACAAGGCATGATGATACTCTCTTTAGCTTTTTAAGTTACATTTATTGTATTCAGTTAGATTTGACACAATCAAACTAAAGCAAAAAAGAAAAAGAAAAATCTCATTTATTTGCCACTAACTATTATAATAGAGAGACTGTGACCTGAATCCTAAAATATATACTTGGCCAATGTGTGTGTGTGTGTGTGTGTGTGTGTGTGTGTGTGTGTGTGTGTGCGTGTGTATATACATACACACACACATACATACATATAGTTGCTTTCACTACTTTGCCGTTATCTTTTATGACTAAGTAGACTTTGTTTTCTGGGGATGTACTGCAGTGGTAGAATGCTTATCTCATTTGTACAAGAACTTGGGTTTACTCATCAGCTTCCTGACTCTCTCAAAAAGCATTTTATGTGTTGATTTAAAACTTGACTTCTCTTTGTGATTATTTACATGTTGTATTTTTGTTTGAACTGGAGTACATAAACATATCAGGACTATATAAATGGTTTGTGTGTTTTCTCTCTTTCTCTTTTCTTGTTGTTGTAGATTCTACAAAGAAATTAAAGGATGTTCTTGAAGAATTCCATGGTAATGGCGTGCTTGCAAAGTATAATCCTGAAGGGGTAAAGCTTCTTTTTTCTTTATCAGTTTAATAATGTGCTTGCTAGATGAATTTTCTTTATGGAAAATTCTAGAAAAATATGTATATGTGTGTTTGTATAAATGCACACACATATACTTATACTTCTGCATATATATGTATATGTACACATAAATACATATACATGTATATATCTCACATACCATAAACCATTTAGCACATTTCATACAATAACATTCATTAAAAAAATAGATACTGTGGAAGGCCACTAAATACAGTATATTTTATACTACCCTTATTGATGAAAAGTCTTCTAGAATGTGTGTTCTTAAGAAAATGTATGTCATTAGAATATATTGTTTGAAGGTTTTTTCTTTCTAGAAGTTAGGAAACAGGAATAGATAGAAAAAAGAAAGATACACTTAATAATAGCCATATGTTCTGTAAGTTTTAATCTAACATGGGCATGGGTAAGGTACAGGGAGTAACTCCTTTTATGAAATGATTCCTTAAAGAAAACTTTTGAGGTTGGTGCAAACATTGTATCTTAATGAGCCACCCAAAGGACAATTAAATTCTCCTCTTATTGTGTATTTTTGGGTTTATAAATACTTTGTCTGCTCCTTCAATTCCTTTTGAATATGATATTTTACAGAGTTCATTTCCAAATTATATTTTAGGTAATTCTCCATGTATTATCAGCTGAGAGATGTTATGTAATGTCTGCCCATAATTGCTGTGAGTTCGTTTGCAGCCTTATCAACTGATATTTGAAAATATGAGAATAAAAACAAAAAGATCTCAGCAAAAAATATGTCTAAATATGTTATCCAGATATGTTGGTAGGATGAAATATGACTTTTTGTTTCTGCATATTTATAATAATACAATTCCTTTCAAGATATTTCTTCTATGAAATGACTACATTTTCACCGTTTTATAATCCCCATCAGTATTCCTCACAGGTTTTTGTTTTGTTCTGTTTTGCTCTTAAGATAAGACCTCACTTTGTAACTCAGGCTGGTCTCAAACTTGCAAACTCTTACCACAGTTATCCAAGTGTGAAGAAGGAAGACACACACCGGTTTTCATTTCATGGTTTATTTTCTCTACATAAATCTACTCATAATAATACATTTCAAAAGTAAGCCATGTTTTACTCTATGACTTTAATGATTGCTAGATGGAGAATGTATCAGCCATTTTACTGGCATTTCCCCTATCAGATGCCCAGAATTATCAGATACATGCCATGTGTTCCCCTGCTATTTTGTGCTTATAGATGTTGCATAGTAAAAGAGTTAGTGGATGTTTATAAAACAGAAAACCTCAAAGTCCAAGAGAATATATTGGGGGAAGAAAAGACAACAATAGTAAATTTTTGTCAAACTACAAATGCTGTTAATACTCATTGCCCCAGTGGTAGTTGAAAATACACATCTTTACCTATAAACTGAAAATATTTGTCCTTTCTAAACATAGCAGCTACTTGTCAGTTCACTTAGAATTTGTATATAGTGATATTGTTTATAGTGCAATCCTTCTATAAAGATCTCCAAGACTCTCTTTATGACATTATTTGTTTCACGATGATTATAAATCACCATAGGATCATGTAAAGAAACTAGCAGATATCGTTATAAATACAATATAAGGCCAGCTCTTCAGTAATTTGCTAACTCTCCATGAATAATAAAATTTACTGAAAGCATTAACATAATTCTAGTTGAAAAACAGAAAAGTTGATCTTACTATGGCCCAAGAGGAACTCTAAGTTAAGAGTGAGGAGAGTGAAACTGCTATTTAAATTAAATATTAATAAGAATTTTTCTTTAAGACAAAAATGAGCTAATATGACTCTTAAGAGTAATTCTGCATTTTATAAAAGCATATTAAACACACCTAGAAATGTCTGCGGTAGATAATGAAACACCTCAAGATTAGTATTATTTTTTTGTAGAGTACTCATCTGCTTAATTAAAATTAAACAAATGCTGTGAAACAATATATTATAATCAAATCACATAAGAAGCTATTATTCTAACCTAACTGGTCATATTGCTCCAATGTGGCTTGCACAACTATATATAAGTAAGAATTTGTGTAAAAAAAACTTAATAACATTTTAACCTAGCCTAATTTTAGAAATGAAAATTGATTTCCTACTTTAAAATAATTGTCATTACTCCTGAAGTGTTTTTGCAAATTGAAAGAGAAGCCCATGCCCCTGATGCAATGCATTGTGTTACATGATGTTGGTTAAAACAATGTAAAATATTGTATGTTAAACTTTTCTTATTGGATTTTTTCTTTATTTACATTTCAAATGTTAACCCCATCCTGGTTTCTCCCCCGAACCCCCCATCATCTCCTCCCACCCCCTGCTCACCAACACACTCACTCCTGCTTCCTGGCCCTGGTATTCCACTACAATAGGAAACTTTTATCAAAAAAATGTGGTCTATTTAGAACTGTTTAAATAATAAATAATTATTAAACAGAAGATCTGAACAGAATCAGTTATTTTTCAATTTTCAGAATCAGTTACATTTAAAAGCCATTTAACAGCATTTTCTAGAAAAATATTGTGTAGAAAATTTAAATAATAGTTTTAAATTATCTCTAAAAATTAAAAATTTAAAATGTCTGATGTTCCTACATTAACAAAAGTAAAGTTTTAAAATAAAATTATATTCATCAGAATAAAATGATGAATCTCATAAAATTAGTAAAATTTGGTATATGAGAAAATCCAGCTTGTTTTTGCATGGTTTTCTTTTTTGTTTGTTTGTTTTTGTCTTGGATATTAAATTTGATTCCAAAATATTTCAGTCTTGGACTATTTGGGTATTTCCCTAATAAAAGGAAAAAAATGTAGAGAGGAATAAATGGACTCTAATATACTTTCATATATACACATATATATTATTACCACCTCATGAATGTTGTAATCGTATTTGATTTTATTCCTTATATTTGATTCAAGCCAATAGGAACTATTGGCATATGCTCAAGGAATCATGGAGTCAATTGTTCTCAATTTTTGGTTTAAATGAGACTCGGATTTTTTTAAAGCATGGGTTGTTGCTTGCCTTCTCCCTGTTCTAGATGCTCCTTGAGTGTTTCTGGACTTGGGCTCATGACTTGCTTTCCCAACAGTTTTCCAGTGTATATATATATAAATATATGCTGTTGTCTTGCATCAACATTTTGAGAACCCAGCTACACAGGGCACATTGTAAAATCAATCTATATTCTTTAAATTATTATTAAAATATCAGCAAAATGAGGTATATGGGTATAGATTCCTTTACATTAACCCATGTATTCTTTCTTTCCTTACATGCACAGAAACAAGATATTCTTAACCAAGTAAGACATTTTCTTTTCTACTGTAATCTACCTTTTGATTTGAACTATGAGCTATTCACCCATCCCACTAACTATACTTATACTAACTAGGCTTACTAAGCTTATGTAGAATACTAGATTACCTACAGTACATAAGATTATAACAGAACAACAGAAAATTCCCCAATTTGTATCACTAGTAGAGATCTGATGTAGTAACCAAATGAAAAATGTCCAATATGTGGACTTTTAGGTTAGAGAATCTGAAGTTTGACTTTTTCATTTTACCAAACATGTCAGTTTCAGGTAAGTTTATTTAAGGGAACTGGTAATCAGTTTACAGTGTATTATTTGAGAATTGAATAAAAAATAAAGTAAGGATAGTTTAATTTTATTTTGTTTACAATTCTATGTTAACTCTGTGGAGGAAACAGAGATAAAAGGCTGCTGATATTTCATTCCTTGGAGAAGGGTAAGCCATCTTTTGTTGATAAAAATCTGTCCTGTGAACACAACTCCTCTAAAAGTTCAGTGAAAGATGTAGCATCAATGTACATTACTGAGTGATGGAAATAAATATTTTCAACAAATTAGATATACTATAGTCATGTTTTTAATCAATTCAAGAATATTTTTGGACCTGAAGAGAAGCCTCAGTGGGAAATATGTTTGTTTTGTAAGTATAAGAACCTGATTTTGGTACTTAGCACCCACATAAAAAGCCTGGTATAGAAGTGTTGTATAACAATTCCAATTCTGGAAGGAAGAGAAAGAAGGACCCCAGAAGCTTGCTGGCCAGGCAGTCTAAACACTCAGTGAACACCAGCTTCAGTAAGAAAAGGATGGAGACCAATGTATAAAGACAGCTGGCATGCATCTCTGACTTCCTTTATGAACACAAACTCGTTGTCATGCGTACATATATAAATATATGTTTACTTACATTTCCAGTGCAGTGACAAACAGTGTGATCATGATGTGAACCCTAGCAATGAACATGAAGGCATGGTGCTTGAGCACTAACTGAAAACTTATTATCTCGAGAGCTCATGATTATAAGGCAGGAGGAGCAGGGAGACCCTGGAAATCAGAGTAGTCTTTTAAACTTCAAATCTCCCTTTAGTGTCACACCTCCTCTAACAAGGTTACATCTCTCACTCTCTCCCAGATAGTTCCACTAACCGGGGACAAATAGCCTATCAGAGACATTCTTATTCATATATATATATATATATATATATATATATATATACTCGTTATATTATATTTTTTCTAAGATGAGGTTTGAATGAGATGGTATTCACTCACCAAGGTAACAGTTACCATCTTCCATTGCAATGCATAACCTTTCCTCACTTTGTCCCTCAAATTTTGTAGAAATATTAGCTCCTCCTAATGATGATTTGGGGGCAGTTGTACAGAATAAGTGATTGTCTTCTATTCCAGCATGCTCAGCTCATCATCATTAAATAGCATTGTTCAGCATCTTCACTCAACAAACACATCTTTTCATACCACCTGCATCACCACTTGGGGCTATTTAAAAGTTGATCTCAAAATTAGCTCTCACTTTTTCTTCAATCAGCAGAATGTTTCTATGTTCTCGTATCTGGCACAGCCTCTGTTCTGTATGCTAACATACTTCAGTAGCTAACTGATTAGTTGTCGAACAGAAAGAACAAAGTTGAGGAGGGCAGGTGGTAAAAGATATGGTAAGATGTTTTTATTCCCAGACAAGAACAACATTTTTCTCGACTGGGGTCGAGAGTTCTCTATGTATTTTCTATCAGTAGTAACACTTGGTTTAAGATTCAGGTATGCTTTCACAGCTCCTATACCTTGACTCAACTGTGATTCTCTGTTCTGTAGTTTCTGATAAAATCTAGACTTGCCACATCCAAACAAGTAAGATTCTCTGTCTTTCTTTGAGAAACCTGTAAACACAGAACCTACAATATGTAATGTTGACAACTGAAGTATATGTTAAATCCCTTTGGTAAGAACATTGATCATGATCTGATTAATCAAAAATTAACACTCCTGTAAAATAAATTATAATTTTTCTCCAGATCCGCCTTTTCTATTAAAGGTAGGGAAAGTATAAGACAGAAATGTGAGGTTATTTTAGAGACATACTTGGGTTCAAATTACCCATGTGCACCACTTTCAAGGAAAAACTCCCTGGCTTTGTTTGTTTACCAAAAAAATGTAAATATTTTAAGGAGATTATGTTGAGAAATGTTAAACTCTAAAATACCTGAAAAAGGAGTAACTCCTTATCTGATTCAGCACTGTTGTTCCTTTAGTGCCTAGAGACATATTTACCTAGCCTTGTGGCAAAAGTAGTCCTCCACTTTCTAACTCATTACAGATGCACTCATGTAAGTCAGGTGGTGCTGGATATCAGTCTGGAACACACCAAGTTCAGTTCAATCATGGTTCTGGGTCCTTGAGTCCATCCAAAAGAGTTCTGTGGGTAAGAGAACAATAGCCACTGTCTCTGAATATGATCAGTCTCATTAAGTGGAGAGTGTTGCTTCAAGAGGAGCAATTTATTAGTCAGAGTTCTCCAGAGTGAGAACTTATGGGTAGCCTCTATATTTCAAGGGAATTTGTTTGTGACTTAGAGTCCAACTCCCCAACAAAGGTCAGCAGCAGTTATGAATGAAAGTCCAAGAGTCTAGCAGTTGCTCAGTCCAACAATGCAAGCAGTCAAAGAAGAGAATCTTCCTTCTTCCAATGTCCTTATATAGGACTCCAGCAGAAGGTGTGGCCCAGAAGGTGTGTGCCACCATGCCTGGATCTTGGACTTGTTTTGTCCCAGATAACCTTGAACTCAGAGTTCTCCTTGCCTTAGTCTCCTGGGATTCATAGCCATGATGCCTCAAGATCTCCATGACAAGTTCTGGGTCAGAAACTTGTATCTCCCAGACTGTAGATCAGGATCACAAGTGAGCCTTCCTATTCTGGATTATAGTTCATTCCAGATATAGTCAAGTTGTCAACCAGGAATAGCCACTATAAGCAGGATATACAACAAGGTATCTGGAAGAGCAGAAGACAGAGAATGGGAAGCTTAGGGAGCAGAAACAAACAAATAATGATGGGAAGAAGCTGAAAGAGAAAGGGAGTTCCTCTGATGCCAACGTAAAAATGAATCTGATCCATTTATCCCAAGACAGACACAGAGAAGTCTTTCTGAGGCAGCCAGTCACCTAAAAAAATGTACTGTCCATGATGACTTTGACAAGGAAGACATGGATGAGCAAGTGAGGCAAGGAGGGAACTCGAGTTTGATGATGAGCCCAAATTTATGTCTAAGATCATAGCCTCAGAGCCAGTGCAAGCAAAAATTAGGAAGAAGACATGCCAGGCAAGTGGAATAGCCTGGTGCATGCAAGAAATGAAAAGCAGATGAAAGCCAAGAAACTGGAGAAGGAGCAGCCTTTTACACAGGGATCTAGAAAGGGGGACCATGTCACTAACAAGCAGAACAAAAGTGGGCACAGGGACTGACTCTGTTCCAGAAAAGAATTTCCAACTGACTGCATGCGATGTGGTTCAGGAAAAAAGTTCATCACATCCCTTAAGGAATACCTCCTTCAAGGAACACCTCCCTCAAGGAACACCTCTGAGAGCCATGGTAAGATGGGAAACAAAGGAAACTTTTCCTCATGGAAGTTCTCTTTTTCCATCAGTCAGCAGGGCCAGGTCAGTGTCCAGATGGACTCCTTCAATGAGGACCTTGCACTATTCAGTGGCTTGTTGGAAAGCTTTGTCAGCATCTGGACTATAGTAATAAAAAGGAGCAGGAATTGACTTGAATTTGCCATTACATACAGTCAGCTCAGTCACAGCATAGCCCCTCAGAACTGCTTACACAGCACACACTGACGATTATTCATCATGTTAAAGAGCACCACTTTGGATCCTCTTAAATGGCATTGCATGAATGCTTTACTAATTACCTAAAGAGAGGAAATGAACAAAAAACAGCTAAAAATAAGAAAATCTCAGAGATAAACAAGGAGATAAACATTTCTCCCAGTACATTCAGAAAACACGGTTTGACTCATAGGGAGTTGAAAGGTCTACAAGGTTGAGGGAAAAATACAAAGATGAATCTGTTGAGCTTCCACTTCATATTAAATGCCATAAAACCAACCAACCAACCAAACAAACAACAACAAAAGAAACAAAAACATAAGGAGAGAGATCTCAAGAGAGGTCAATCAAGAGCATCAGTTGATTTTCCAGACTCTAGCCACTCAAGAGAAAGGTCAACAGAGAAAACACAGAAAGGGTCCAAGAAGCAGAAGAAGCACTGCAGGGCAAAGAGAGCAATCTAGGTAGGTCTCTTCATCTTTCCAGATGTCTTACTCCTACAAAGTAAAGTAGTACACCAAGGATCGCAGAGGAGGGGAAGAAGAGCACCTCTGGTTTGCATAAATCTAGACTGGGCACCAAATAGTTTGTGACACTGTAGGTCTGAAAGAAAGAGGCAGCAGAGGTCAGGGAACCTTTCAAATTTAAGCAAGAGGGAGAGTTTGTGGCAGAGTTTGTGTTAGTCTGGTAACAATAACAACAAACAACAATAAGAACAAACAACAGCAGTAGCAATGATCTTCAAGAAAAGAAACAGAGAAAAGGAATGTGATCCAGAGTATACACCCAAAAAGCAAGAAGTATTACTTGCATGGCAACCAGAAAGGCAAGGACAGTGACATATGGATGAGCCATGGCTGTAGCCACATACGTTCATGCTCCAAAACTCCACTACCAGCCTCAGGTGGGCCCATGACTAGTTCATTGGGGATGAAGAAGAGATTGAAGGTAATGAGAATGGGACAGAGATCAAAGAACAGAAGGTCATTTTACAACTCACAGCTAATTATGGGCCACTCTTGATGAAGCCCTGGCCCAGGGGAAAAAGATTCTTGGAGAGGCTTGTGGAACTAAATAAGGAGGCTCAAAATTACAGAAAGTCCAACCCTACAACCCATCAGCCACACAGAATCTATGACAGCAGTTTGCCACTGGTGTCATTACAATAGAAACAGAGTGCTTTGAAGGAGGTTTGTAGCAGTGGGGGAAGGAGAACTGGGGTTAGCCCCTAGAAAGTCCCAGATGCCAGGGACCCAAGAGGTTCTCAGGACCCAACAGAGATGGCATAACCTGAAATACACAACAAAGGGGAGATAGAACTTGTAGAGACCATATTCAGAGGTTAGGAATAGCCCCTGGTTGAGGGCTGGGGCCACCCACCCATCTCAAAAAAATATTAATCTAGAATTGCTCCTATCAAAATGAAATACAAAGACAAAGAGTGAGACAGAGACTGAAGGAAAGGCCATCCAGACTCCCCCACCAAGGGATCCATCCCATCTGCAACATCAAACCCAGATGCTATTCTTGATGCCAAGAAGCATTTCCTGACAAGAGCTTGGTATAGATGTCCACTGAGAGTCTGTGCCAGAGGATGACCAATACAGATGAGATGCATGTAGCCAACCATTGGACTAAGCTCAAGGACACAATGGGGGAGTTAGGGGAAGGACTGGAGATTCTGAGGGGATTAGTAACCCCACAGGAAGACCAACAATATCAACCAACAAGACCTCCCAGAGCTCCCAGGGACTAAACCACCAACCAAAGAGTACACATGGTGGGACCCATGTCTCCAGCTGCATATGTAACAGAGGATTTCCTTATCTGGTCCTGTGGAGCCCTGGTGACCCAGCATAGGGGAATGCTAGGGCAATGAAGCAGGAGTGGATGGGAGGGTAGGGGAGCACCCACATAGAGTGAGTGGGGAGGGGAGGGGATAGGGGGTTTAAGTGGGAAGGGGCTAACATTTGAAATGTAAATAAATAAAATAACCAATAAAATAAAATAAAGAAAGAGAATGCTGCCACAAAGCCCAGGATTAGGCTCATGTTTTGAGCAGTCACGTTCACACACCACCACCACCACCAACAACAACAACAACTAACACTATCACTACCACCACCACCAACAACAACATTAAAATGACAGGAAATAAGAATCATTGATCATTAATATTCTCAACATTAATGGAACCTTCCCCAAAATTGACCATATATTTGGCCATAAAGAAAGCCACAACAGATACAAGAAAATCGAAATAACTAATTGTCTCTTATTAGACCAATATGGATTAAAGCTGGACTTCAACAACATCAGACACATCAGAAGTCCTACAAAGTTATAGATACTCAACAACTTTCTACTTAATGATCTCTGGGTCAGGGACTAAAGAAAGAAAAAATTAATAACATTCTAGAATTCAAAGAAAATCGAAGGCATGCCATACCAAAATTTATGGGACACAATGAAAGCATTGCTAAAAGGAAAATTCATAGCACTAAGTGCCTTCATAAAGAAATTAGAGTTTTCCTACTGGCAGTTGAAAAGTACACCTGAAACCTCTAGAAAAAGAAAAAGAAGAAGCAAACATAGCCAAGATGAGTAGTCAGCAATAAATAATCAAACTTGAGACGAAAACAATCAATCAGAAACAAAGAGAATAATACAAAAAAATTAATGACACTAAGAGTTTGTTCTGCAAAAAAAAAAATCAACACAATGAACAAACGCTTAGTCAAATTGATTAGAGATAGTATTCAAATTAACAAAATCAGATACAAAAACAGAGACATAATGACAGACATTGAGAAAATCCAAAGAATCAATAAATCTTACTACAAAAGCCAATACTCCACAAAATTACAAAATCTAAATAAATTAGATGATTTTCTAGGTAGATCCCATGTACCAACGTTAAATAAATATCAGGTAAACCACTTAAACAGTCCCAAAATCACTAAGGAAATAGAAGCAGTCATTAAAAATGTACTACACCCCACCAAAAATGCCCCTAGGGCCACGTGCTTTTAGTGCAGAATTTTATTATAATTTCAAAGAAGAGATAAATAAAAACACTTCATGTTGAAAGTCTTGGAGAGATCAGAAGTACAAGGAGCATGCCTAAACATAATAGAATCAATATATAGTAAGCTCATACCTAACACTAAATTAAATGGAGAGAAATTTAAAGCAATCTCACTAAAATCAAAAACAATACAAGGCTGCTCACTCTCTCTCTCTGGCTATTAAATATAATACTTGAATTTTTAACTGGAGCAGTAAAACAACAAAAGGAGATCAAGAGGATATAGATAGGAAAGGAAGATACCAAGGTACCAACATTTGCAGATGATATGATAGTATACATAAGCAACCTAAAAAGTTCTACAAGAGAACTCATCAAGCTGATAAACATCTTCAGCAAAGTGACTTGGTACAAAACAACAACAACAAATTAAGTAGCCCTCCTTTATACAAACAACAAGTGGACCAAGAAAGGAATTAGAGAAACAATATCCGTCTCAATATAAATTTTTTCGTGTAACACTAAACAAGGAAGTGAAAGATCTACATGACAAGAACTTCAAGTCCCTGAAGAAAGAAAATATCAGACGGTGGAAAGATTGCCCATGCTAATGGATAGGTAAGATAAACATAGTGAAAATGACAACCTTATCAAAAGTAATCTACAGGCTCATTGCAATTCACATTAGTATTCCAACACAATCCTTATAGACTTTGAAAATGCAATTCTCAACTTCAGATGGGAAAAAAAGAAAGCCCAGGATAGCTAACAGACCTGTACAATAAAAGAAATTCTGGAGGTACCACCATTCTCAATCTCAAGTTGAATTAAAGACCAATAGTAATAAAAACTACATTGTATTGGTATAGAAACAATTGATCAATGGAATAGAACTGAAGACCTTGAAAAAATAGCATTCACCTACAAACACTTGATATTTGACAAGCCCAAGCGATACAATTGGAAAAAGAAAAAGTCTTCAATAAATGGTGCTGGTCTAAGTGGATGTCTGTGTATAGAAGGATACAAAGAAATCCATATTTTTCACTCTGTATGAAGCTCAAGTCCTTGTGGTTCACATACCTCAACATAAAACCAGATGCACTACATCTAATAGAAGAGAAAGTGGGGAATAGCCCTGAATGCATTGATATAGCAGACAACTTCCTGAACAGATAGCTCGGGCTCTAAGATCAACAATTGACAAATGAGACTTCATGAAACTGAAAAGATTTTCACAAACTCTATATCTGACTGAGGGTTAATATCTAAAATATGTAAAGAACTAAGAAGTTAGATAGCAACAAACCATATACTCAATTAAAAAATGGGATGCATAGCTAAACAGATAATTTTTAACAAATGAACCCCTAATTGCAGAGAAGCACCACAAGAAATGTAGTTTCTTTAGTCATTAGGGAAATGCAAATCAAAACAACCCTGAGATTTCATCTTACACAGGTCAGAATGGCTAAAATCAAAACCTCAAATGACAGCACATGATGGGAAGGATGTTGAGCAAGGGGAGCCCTCGTCCATCACTAGTTGAAGTGCAAACTTGTACAACCACTTTGGAAATCAGGTTTCTTAGAAAACTAGGAAAAGTTTTACTTCAAGACACAGCTATACCACTCCTGGCTGTATATCCCAAAAAGGTATCCTATTATACCACATGGAAACTTGGTCAACTGTGTTCATAGCAGCTTTATTCATAATAGCTGGAAATTGGAAACAACCTCAGATGTCCCTCAACTGAAGTGAAGAGTTGGTGTAGAAAATATGGTACATCTACACAGTGGAGTACTATTCAGTTATTAAAAACAAAGACCTCATGAATTTTTAGGCAAATGGATGGAAGTTGAGAATATCGTTCTGAGTGATATTTCCCAGCGCCAAAAGACATGTATCATATATGCTTACTTATAAGAGGACATTAGCTATAAAGTATAGGTTAACCATACTGCAATCCATAGGGAAATAAGGAGGTCCCAAGGGAGGAACGCGGATATCACTCAGAGGGGAAACTAAATAATCATAGGAGGTGGATGGAAAGAAGAAACTGGGTAGGAATGGGGGTAAACAGGGGAACAGTGCTGGTGATCAGGTGTCGGGAGAGGAGTAGTGGGAGAGGGCTGGATATGTGAATGGAAATTGGTGGGGTCATCTCTGAGATTACCTGGAGGTCTGGGATGGATGAGGATACTGTGAGTCAGCCTAGGTGAGATTCTTACCAGATGGAGATATAGACCATGAAGTGACCACCTACTATAGCCAGACAGGAGGAGAGAGGGGAGACATCAACCTACACATAAAATCTTCTATTCAAAATTTGTCTTGTCTACAAAATGTGTAGGGATAAAAGTTGAACAGAGACTGAAGGAACAGCCAACCAATGACTGTCCCAACTTGAGGCCCATTTTGTGCAAGAAAGCCAAGCCCTGATTCGATTAATGACACTCTGCTATGCTTACAGACAAGGGCCTAGTATCTAGCATCACTGTTTCCTGAGAGGTTTCATCCAGTAGCGGGTGGATGCAGATGCAGAGACCCACAGACAAACATCAGGCAGAATTGAGGGAGTCTTGAAGAGTTGAGCAAGCTGGAGGAGTCAGGAACACCACAAGAAGACCTACAAGATCGACTAACCTGTATCCACAGGCTCAAAAAGGCTAGGCCACCAACCAGGGAGCGCGCGGGTGTGAATCTTGACCCCTTGCACTTTTGTAAAGCATGGGTAGCTTGGTCTTCATGTGGGACCCCTGACAAATGGAGCAGAGGCTATCTCAGTCTCTGCTTTCTACCATTCCACCAACCCGGACTGTTTGGCTGGGCTTCAGTGAAAGAGGATGTGCCTAGTCGACTGGAACTAGATGTCCAAAAGTAGGGTAGTCCTTAAGGGGGCTCCTTCTTCTCTGAAGACAAGGGGAATAGACAGTGGCTGAAGGGATTTATCAGGGGTGGGGATGGGAACAGAGAAGGTAAGGGGACTATGATCACAATGTAAAGTGAATAAGAAGTAAATTGTTGGAGAAAAATTATTTCTTTCATTTAATTGTCTAAATTTCCCAAAATAAATGACACCCGTAGAACTCATTTATTTGAAATTTTAACACTATTCCATATTGTAAAGTAAATGTGCAAACTAAGTATATAATGCATTTATGAGAAAAGTCATGATTTAGGCAACATTATTTTAGGTGATCTTTCAAATTGTTTGACAGAGAAAAGTAATGGTCTGTCAGGAATCACTGGACAATATTTCCTTAAGGAATCTGATTTGGGAACACTGAGTTAGAGGAGGTTTTGCAGTAAGGTCAATACAGTTTCAAAACGTTGTTCCATATATAATACTAGAAGTGTAGTGTAGAGATTTGCTCCCAAGATTACAGTAAGGAATGTCAGGAAACAGCTTCACATATTCAATATTTTAACTATAGATCTCATGACATAATTTCCTATATTCCTTGAAAAAAATAACAGAATATTTCATTCTCATATATGCAATGGTCCACCTTTTTATAGGTAAGATTTTTTTACACTCTAAACTCAGTATTTTGAGAGTGTTGTCTGATTACAGAAGAAAAAGAAAAGCTGGAGTTTTGATTTAGGAAGAGGGTCACTTTTATCATTTCGACCCAATAAAAAGACAAATTAAAATATCAAACAACTCATATATTTCCAAGATATAATTACATTTTATTTATTCCATTTATATTTTTATTTTACTGTCAATATACCCAAGATTCTGAAAAGTACTTCATACTTATTTTTATTCATTAAGCTGTGAAATGTTATTATCATATATCATTTTTTAGGAAGAAACTAATAAGAAATATAATGGATTATTTTAATTTATTGAGAATGTTATATATATGTATATATATTTTACACAAACACACACACACACACACACACACACACACACACACACACACACACATTTCATTGCTGGAAGGAAAGCATTCCAGAAGCACATTTTACCTATTCTCCCAATGTAAGACTTTTCCTGGCTTCCAGTCTGATATTAACACTTCTTATTGGTTTAATTTCACAATTTTTTCGTAACCTGATAACTCTTAGCTGTGTGTATGTACACACACACACACACACACACACAAACATTATATATAATATATATTTATATATATTAATTATATATTAATAAATATATATTATATATCACATATGCACATATACTTGTATATGCATATTACATACATAGGTACATAGTTATATTGATACATAGATATAATTTAATCAGATCATTACCCATATATTAAACTTTAAATTTTCTACTAATATCTTAAAAATGTATACTTTATCTTAAGTTTACTAAAAACAATAATGTGACATAAAATATGCTCATAATGAATAAAAGTATAGAGAGTATACATTCTTTCACTTTCCCCAAATAATATTAAACATAAAAGATAAACATTTTTCATTTTAAAGAGAGAGCTTACAGAAATTTTTCTTACCTTTCAGTCAGTCTAATAAATGAAAAATATTTCACTTTAGTCAGCTGAATAACTCAGATGAGGAGAGGTCCCACCAGGGCTCTGGAGTTGAGGCAGATCTTCCCGCGCATACTGTTGCTCTTCAGAGCCCAGATCCTCCAATGCATACTGTTGCTCTTCAGAGCCCAGAATCTTTTCTGGCATGTTGTCTGTAGCTATGCTATACCTAGTAATTCTCTGAGTCTTTCCTTGTTCAGCAACTATCCCTGTTTCCAGAAACACCCCATTCTATATGGCCTTTCAGTGATTAGAGTACTAGTCAAGATCAGTCAATATTATCCACATACTTGGGTAGCCAAAAAACCCACCTTTGTCTCCATTTCTCAGCAATAGCAATCTTAGCTAGTCTTCTCCTCTGCTGAGAGATGGCATGTTTTCTGGAGTCAAATTAAGCTTGAGGTGAGAGTATAGTTCCTTCCGTAGCCTATCAAATGGCCCAGGACTCTTACCCTGAAATGACTGCATTCAAATGAGTACAGATTAGAAAAGGCTTAAAGACTGTATGATATGTTTTATTAGAATTTATGGGAAATTTTGAAATGATTAATCAATTATTGTTGGTTTTAACATTATTGTAGATAACATTTTACAATTTTCTTTTTTTAATTGGATCCTTTATGTATTTACATTTCAAATGTTATCCCCTTTTCTGGTTTCCCCTCAGGAACCCCCCTCTCACCTTCCCCTTCTTCTGTGAGGGTGCTCCCCCTTCCACCCATCCACTCCCACCTCACTGCTCTGGCATTCCCCTATACTGGGGAATCAAGCCTTCACTGGACCAAGGCCTTCTCTTCTCTTCACAATGCTATCCTCTGCTATGTGTGTGGCTGGAGCTATGGGTCCCTTTATGTGTACTCTTTGGTTGGTGGTTTATTCCCTGGGAGCTCTGGGGGAGGGGTCTAGTTGGTTGTAATTTTCAAACATTTATCATTATTGGGAAGAAAAGAGGTGAAAATGTTAATCATTCTATGTGCTTGATATATAAATATATGATACTACATCAGTTTGGTCACACTATATATCTGAGCTACTCAGCAGAACTCAGTGGGTTTGGAAATAGAATTTCCTATTGATGGAGATGGAAAGAAAATTTGAAACTTGTAAAGGTAAAAGTTTATGTCATGTGGTTGCCATGGAGATAGAAACATCTAACTAGGAATCATATTATCTTTGTTCTACACTATCAAAGGTGAGACACATGCCTGTCATTGCCAACAATAGCTTAGAACCACTAAGCCTTGGCTTCATCTTTCTTTTGTAGACTTGGAAATAGAAAACGTCTCAGGTAATTTATGAACATGGTATAACGTCTTGTTATTTCACTGGATCTGAAATTACATGCTTAAATATGTTTTTTTTAGACCATAGATTTTGAAGGCTTCAAGCTATTCATGAAGACCTTTCTGGAAGCTGAGCTGCCTGACGATTTCACCGCCCACCTTTTTATGTCATTCAGCAACAAATTTCCCCATTCTAGCCCAAATGTAAAGAGTAAGCCCGCTCTTCTTTCAGGTGGTGAGTATGTTTACTTAGAAATGTACATATCATATGCATTATAAAAGAGATATAATTATCACAACATTGAAGAAAGAACATTTGGTTGAAAATTGTCTGTGTGTCTACATGGATACTGGATACTCTATAATGGATACTGATCCTTAAAATGTCTCTAGCAAAATAAGTAGGGTAGAAAATAGTATTCATTATGATTTATAATTTGACATAGAAGTTCACATTATCTTGATGACATCAAGAGACATTTTCATCAAGTTTGGAATTTTTTTCAAAATTACTGGACAAATATAAACAACTATACATTTGAATATATAATAAAAAGAACCTATATATAAGAAACATAATATTTAAAAATCAATGCTGGCATTTATTATTACACATTTAAATTCATATCTGTGAGCTCAGAACATTTTTTTTTCTTTGTAACATTTTCACACTACAGGTATGGTCCAGTTAGGATGACATATATATTGCTGCACTTCCCCAAGAATATAAATTAGGAACTTGTTTAGAAGATGATGGAGGACTTTTAAAATAGTAATAAAAATGAGACTGCTAGAACAGTAGGTAGCCTATATGGTCCTTAGGTTGGAGGAGCCAAAAAGCAGAGTCAAGGACCTGGGACACAGTCTGAAATAAGAGCAGTGTTTGAGTGATTTAACTCAGGGTCTTCTGTGTAGAACTTCCTTTTTGTCTTTTCTTTTATTGTATATTTTCTTTATTTACATTTCAGATGTTATCCCCCTTCCAGGTTTCCCCTCTGGAGACCCCCTATTCTACCCCCCTCTTCTTGCCTCTATGAGGGAGCTCACCCACCCAACCACGCACCCACCCACACCTACCTTCACTAAAAGTGGACTCTACAAATTCTCCATCTCCAATGTAGAACACTTCATTCAAGGTGATTTCCTTCCCTTTGAGTCCTGAGAGTCTCTCACCTCCCAGGTCTCCAGTATATTCTAGAGCCACTCCCCCCACCTCCTACTTTCCAAAGTTGCCTGTTTGCATTCTTTCTGCTGGATCTCAGGGCTTTAGTCCTTTTCCCCCCAATACCAGATCATGTTCTCCACTTCCCCTCCCTGTCCCCTCTCCCACCCAGGTCCTTCCCTCTGTCTGCCTCCAGTGATTTCTTTTTTCTCCCTCCTAAGTGGGATTAAATCATCCTCATTTGGGCCCTTTGGCTTGTTAACCTTTTTGAGTTCTGTGGATTGTGTCCTGGGAATTCAGTACTTTTTGGGGTCTGAGTTATCTCACTCAGGATAATAATTTCTAGTTCCATTCATTTGCCTGCAAAACTCAGGATGTCATCTTTCTTAAGAGTTAAGTAGTATTCCATTGTACAAATGAACCACATTTTCTGTATACATTCTTTCGTTGTGGGGAATATGGATTGTTTCTAGCTTCTGGGTATCAGAAACAAGGTTGCTATGAGCATAGTGGAACATATGCTCCTATGATTATGGGGCATCTTTTTTTTCCTGTTTTACTGTTTCTCTTCTCTACTGCCATTTTAAATTTTTTTTAATTTTTATTAGATATTTTCCTTATTTACCTTTCAAATGTTATCCCCTTTCCTGGTTTCCCCTCAGAAACCCTCCTATGGCACCCTTCCCCCTGCTTCTATGAAGGTGTTTCCCCTACCCTACCCACCCATCCACTCTGCTTTCCTGTGCTGGCATTCTCATACAATGGGGCATCGAGCCTTCACAGGACCAAGGGCCACTCTTTCATTGATGTCCCACAAGGTCATCCTCAGCTACATATGTAACTTGAGCCATGGGTCCCTCCATGTGTACTCTTTGGTTGGTGGTTTAGTCTCTGGGAGCTCTGGGGGAGGGTCTGGTTGATTGATATTTTTGTTCCTCCTATGGAGTTACAAACCCATTCAGCTCCTTTAGTCCTTTCTCTGACTCCTCCACTAGGAACCCTGTGCTAAGTCCAAAGGTTGGCTGCAAGTATCTACCTTCATATATTTCAGGCTCTGGCTGAGCCTATCAGAAGACAGCTATATCAAGCATCTATCAGCAAGTACTTTTTGTCATCCACAACAGTGTCTTGGTTTGGTAACTGTATATAGGATGGATTCCCAGTTGGGGCAATTTCTAGATGGCCTTTCCTTCAGTTTGTGGTATATGCCCAAGAGTGGTTTAGCTGGGTCTTCAGGTATGTCTATGTTCAATTTCCTGAGGAACCTCCAGATTGATTTCCACAGTGGTTGTTCCAGTTTGCAATCCCACCAGCAATGTATGAATTTTTCTCTTTCTTCACATCTTCATAGGCATCTACTGTCACCTGAGGTTTTGGTCTTAGCCAGTTCGGTTGGTATAAAGGTAGAATCTCAGGGTTATTTGGATTTGAGTTTCCCTGATGACTAAGGACTTTGAACATTTCTTTAAGTGCTTCTCAACCCTTTGTGATTCCTCTGTAGTCAATTTTCCGTTTAGTTCTATACATCATTTTTTTTTTTTTTTTTTTTTTTTGGTTTTTCGAGACAGGGTTTCTCTTTATAGCTCTGGCTGTCCTGGAGCTCACTTTGTAGACCAGGCTGGCCTCGAACTCAGAAATCCGTCTGCCTCTGCCTCCCGAGTGCTGGGATTAAAGGCATGTGCCACCACCCCCGGCTTATACCCCATTTTTTATTAGATTGGTTGGTTTTTTGGTGGTTTGCTTCTTGAGTTCTTTATATATTTAGGATATTAGTCCTCTATGTGGGGCTAGTGAAGTTTTTTCCCAATTTTTAGGTTTCAGGTGTGTCCTTTTGACTATGTTCTTTGCCTTATAATGGTTTTACAGTTTCATGAGGCCTTATTTTTCAATTCTTGATCTTAGAGCCTAAGTCATTGGAATTCTGTTAATGAAATTTTCCCCTGTGTCAATGAGCTCGGGGCTCTTTCTTACTTTCTCTTCTATTAAATTCAGTATATCTGGTTTTATGTTGAGGTGTTTGATCCACTTGGACTTAAACTTCATGTAAGGTGATAAATATAGATCTATTTTCATGTTTATACATATAGACTTCCAGTTAGATGAGCAACATTTATTGAAGATGCTGTCTTTTTCCCACTGTATATTTTTTGCTTCTTTGGAACTCAGAGTCTCTTACCAATAGGCAAATAATTGATTTCACTAAACTACCTAGTAATACATTGTGAAGTGGCTTGAATATGATTGGCCCATTGGAAGTGGCACTACTAGGACCTATGGCCTTGTTGAAATAGGTGTGGTCTTGTTGGAGGAAGAGTGTCACTGTGGGTGTGTTGGGAATCCTCTCTTGGCTGCCTTCACATCAAGATGGCCATCTCTCAGGTCCTTCTCTACAGGATCATGTTGGTCTGCACATTGCCATGCTTCCTGCCATGATAATAATGGACTGAACCTCTGAAACTATAAGCCAGCTCCAATTAAATATTGTCCCTTGTAAGAGTTGCACTGGTCATGGTGTTTCTTCACATCAATAAATCCTAACTAAAACACTTGGTAAGCAAAGTTATTTTGTTAGTACACAGTAATGAACTCAGGTCACATTATTGACTGAGCCATTCCCAATGCCCTGAAGTTGTAGCTTTGGTTTTGATGTTGTTGACGTTTATTTGTTTTACTGTTTTTAAATTTATAATTACATTCTCTCACCCCTTTCTTCTTCCAAACACTCCTATATACCACTTTGCTCTTTTTCTAACTTCTGTCCTCTTATTCTATTAATTATTTCTACAAACACGTGCTTATGCATAATGAATATATATATATATATACATATATATGCAGCTTATTTTGTATAATGTTACTGTATTATGTATGTTTTCAAGGCTAAATATTTGTATTTGGATAATTAGTTAGTGTGCCTTTCCCTGGAGACAACTATTTCTCCCATTCTCAGCATTCCTACAACATGCCTATAGTTCTTTGTATATAACAGAAAGCTAACACTGTCTAGCTGGAATAAGCAGGAAGAGTGAATACTAGTGTGAAAGGCTGAGCAAGGAATCTCAAAAGAGAAACTCAGGTATTCAAAAACAGGCTTTAGTTTTTTGGTTTTTGGTTTTTTGTTTTAAACCATTATTATAAAATACTACTAAAGGAGCATTGCATGCATTTTAAGATATTCTTCATTTATTTGGTAATACTTAATAATTTCAGACATACACCTTTCTGAACACGCTTCCCTGACTATGCTAGTGACCAACACAGCAGCCCTTTTCTAGTTCTTTACAATTTGCAGAAGGCAGTTTTCCAACCAGGTAACAAAATGCCCCAGAACATTTGTAAGGAGAAAGGGCAAGTCAACCCTTTAATTTTATGAGATGAAGATCAGGATCACCTGGCACACTGGCTTATTCTTGGCACCCTGTGGCTGGAGTGCACAGAGGAGCAAACCTGTTCCCATCAAGGTCAGGATGCCAAACTGAGAGATAAGTGATGCTGGTAAATAAACAAATCAGCAGCTGGGGAGGGGTTGGGACCAGAGCTGGGGGCACAGAGTAAAAGCTATCATGGCTGGGTGAGGGGCAGGGTAGAAGCCAAGCCCAGGTGTGGATCAGATTTGCTTGTTTTGCTTAGTTATGACTCTTCTCCGAATGAAATTAGAGATCATTGCAAGATTTTAAGCCTGAAAGAAATCATGCTGCCCCTAATATGAAAGATGTTGTGAAGGATGAGTCAGAAGCAATAAAAGTACAGAAGCTATTTCATATTGAGAGATATCACACACACGCACATGCACACGCACACAAACATTAATTTGGAAAAGTTAATGTAGAGTTACCCAATGCCTCTCATTGACTGCAAAAGAGAAAAATATCAAGTTTGTAATAAGGAGGCTAATAAAGTAAGAACAGAAAATTATATATCAAGAACTAGGTACATGTATAAAAGCATCTTTTAATAGATGGACTTAGAAAAAAACCCAGAGATATATTATTGTCTTGTGATGTGTGCAGTCATTCATGTGTGTGTGTGTGTGTGTGTGTGTGTGTGTGTATACACATGAGTATGTTCGTGTGTGTGTGTGTGTGTATGTTTTGCATTATGAAGCAACGTGGTAGATCTTTTATGTTTAATGAACTACTTGAGTTTCTAGAAATGAACCAGTGAAAGACAGAATCTCCTCATACTCAAATTGCACAGACATTTGTAGTTGTATGACAGACCTCTGGCATGTAGTCAGTCTTTAAAATACAGTGCTACACTATCAGCAACAATATAATTGTTCTTTATAATGCAATAAGCTTTGAAACTGGCACCCAAATGCTCTAGGAAAAAAAAATCTAAGGATTTGTAGTCATTAGGGAATTCCTTTATTTATATAAATCGTTACACATCTCACACTGCTTTAGCGCCAGATTCACACTTGTAATTGTCCATAGTTGTGGTAGCTGTAATTTGAATTCAGTTTACTTCAACAAATATTTTATACTGCACCCAATAAATCTTACAACTTCAAGACCTTACACTTCTCTTTAGTTACAATTACTAGGTTGATTATATATATATATATATATATATATACACACACACACATATATATCTGAATTTTCTCCAGGAATAAGTCTTCAAAATGTTAACATTTTTGTTACAAATTTAGTCTTCTTATAATAAAGACTTAAAAAATATTTAAACCTTAATAATTGTATGTTAAATAGCAGCATTATCTTATATTTTTCTACTTCCATGTTAAAAAAATAAGATAGTAAGCTTGTACTATCTTATCGAAAGGAAATAATGGAGTTCATTCGGCAGATGGCCAGATCAGTCTGCTCATCATCTAACAATGAAAGTTATGCAGGCTTATCTCAGAGTCGCTAGAAAACATTTAAAAATATAGTGAAAGCTTGCTTTCTCTCATGACTGAGAAAGTGAGGAGTTGAAATTGGCTGTCAGCGCTACTTTATTGTCACTACTCAATAGTCACTTTTAAATGCTTATTGATAAATGCCCTGTGTATTAACTCAGATTTGTGTTTTCCAGCAGCACACAAGTTATATATCTGGCATAAAAGTATAGATAAGAAAATCATTTGTAACCCCCTGTAACCAACTTGCATAAACTTTTTGTAAGTATATGAGCATGTGTGTAATTACATGTGCAAAAGTTTATTTTACGCTCATTCACAAATGTGTAATATTGTATTGGCTGTTACAAGACATGGCTAATGTGGAGGATGAAAGTTTAGGATGTTCTGCTGTGGACACAACTCTTGATTTTCCTCTAAGTGGATTTTAGACAATTTATCTTAGAGTATTTATGGAGAGTCAGAAGACAGAGTCAATTCTCTCTCTCTCTCTCTATTTATCTATCATCTATCTATCTATCTATCTATCTATCTATCTATCTATCTATCTATCTATCCCCACATAAATATGTTGAACGTACAGAACTGTATTTCTGAGTGTCATTTGAATTGTACCCACATAGACTCTTTATCTCTCTTTTCTTATATGGGAATAATGAATGTCTCTATTTAACTGGGCTTAAAGATTATAAAAATGTATAGAAATCTTCAAAATAAATGTGAATAAACTGTAAATAATAAATGACAGTCTATCATCACTACTCATTGAACAGACTATAGTCTGGTATTTTGGTTTGCACATATAATGATCAAATTTCTCTTTCATTCTAAATTTTTTATAATGTCATACATACATGATTTTAATTAATGTTATTAGAATCTATTGCAATGTACAGATTATGGGCAGATTAAAATAATGTTCTTCAACAAGAACTTTAATTTTTAATATCCAGATAAGAAGGAATAAGGAAACCAACTTATTTTTTTAATCTTTTTTTTCCTTTGGGGGAGGGTATTGTGATCAGGGATTCACTTTGTATCCGAGCTAACCTAGAACTCATGACCCTCTACCTCGTAAGTTGAAAACATTGCAGTTGTATGGCACTGTCACCAACTTTAGTCATCTTTCAGCTACCTATGTATACAGACAAGTCATAGACTAAGAATCCTTGGAGCCTGATAGTCAAACAGTATCTGAATCTCCAAGCTCCAGCTTAAGTGAGAGAATTTCTGTCTCAAAATACACAACAGAGAATTTTTGGAAAAACAATGGGTGTCACCCTCTGCCTTCCTCATTCACACTGTGTAGATGACACACAACTATGTATATATGACAGCTATGGACTACTGATAGGCATTCAAATTTAAATTAATTGAAGTAGAATTTACATTTCACTCACTAACTTGTATCTGGTCTAAACCCCTATGGAGTTTATGCTAATGTACTGAGGAATAGAAAGTTAGAACACTTATAGCCTTGTAGGAGTTTCATTTTGCTTTGTTTGGGACAGGATCTCATGTGATTCAGTGTTGCCCCCAAACTTCCAGTGCTGCTAAGACTTGTCTTGAACTCTTAGTCTTCTAGTTTCTAGCTCCCAAAGACCAGTAGGTACAGCTAGACAGTGGTGGCTCAAATGGATCTAGTTTTAGTAATTCTGAGTTGAACCTGATGTTCAGAATTAGATGGCATGTCTTTGATAGTTGACTCCCATGCAGCTTTGTGTCCAGGAATTTACATTGCCCATAGACTTTCATCTTTTTCATTGCCCAAAAGAATCCATGAGTTCAAAACAACCACTCTGCCAAAATGTTGGAATCAACAAACAGAGGTATGTTAGCATCACTCCTTCAAAGTGATCTCTGTGCTATGACCCAAACATGCCTGCACTTCTTATTGTCTGCTCCTTACTTAAGACTCTATAATTTGTATTGTTTTCCATATGCCTACAGATGAAAGCAGAGGGATGTGTCTTGTCCTAGTCTTGCTACCAGAGTATTGTTTCTCTACCTATCCCACCTTATGAAAAAATATTTGCTTATTATTTTGCCCCTTTTGCTGCTAGTTTTGTTAGGCACAAAAATAAATATATTAAGAACAAGTATATTTCAGTTTAAGAGGTTAAGTATAATAATAATAATAATAATAATAATAATAACCACAGCATTATGTCAACTGTATTTATTTTTACCTATTTCTGACAATCAACATGGCCATCATTGTCAGTATTAGATAGAATATTGTACTCTTTAATAAATTGCTTTATAAGCCTGGTGAATTTCTGCATGTTAATAGGATTAAAAACAGAAAACCATAACTTCTAGTGTTATATTAACTTGTAGATTTAGAAACATAAGTAGTCTTACATATTTCCATTGAAAAGATGAAGAAAATGAATAAAAATAATGGTGCATCTGTCATTACCTGAAATAGAATTGCTTGAAAACTATGCAAACTAAAGCAAATGCATTTATTTTCTGTGCATTAAAAACCCATGTGTTATCTGAGACTGCTATGTGAAACCTTTGACTTCATTCATGACTTAGAGATAGAGAATGGAAGACCAGGCCAGTCTCAGTAATCCAGCAAGCTAGATGGTCACCCTCAGTAATCAGAGAAGCTAAATGGCCACACTGGGCTTCATAATATCCTGTTTCAAACAAAATGAAAGGAAACAACAAAATACATAAAATAGGCAAATCAAACAAATCTCATTTATGAGTACTGAACCTTGAGAGGCTGAGAAGATGACTCAGGCTTTAAGCATATGTCCTCCAAGCTCATGGAACTTGATCCACAGTCACCACATAAAGATAGGTGTTTGTTTACCTGTAACCACAGAGGTGAAGAATCAGGTTCAGGAAGATTCTAGGAGCTTGCCAGTCTAGCTGAATCTGTGAATTACAAATGCAGTAAGAGTTCGACTCTTAAAGAATATGCTGGAAAACAATGAGAGAGACAGCTCATGCGATTTGCTAGCCCAGACATGTATGTACACACACACACACACACACACACACACACACACTTTTGCAATAGGTGGTTAAGTGCTCCCTAGCATGTCTGAGGTCCTGAGACTGATCCTCAGCAAGAGACAAAAGAAACAAGTTCCAGAGAGAGATCCTTTAAGCTTCTTCTTGAACATCAATGTGTCTATGAGAGCACACTGAAAGCCATGCTGTTGAAGAATGTAGTATAGGCATCATTTAAGCTTACTAGTGTTGTGTTTTACAATGATAGCTCTTCAAAACATATTTATAAATATAAACATATAAACGTGTACATGATGACATTATCTGTGAAAAAATACTCTTGAAGTTTAAATTATGTATTCCTGATCAAATTAATACACTATAGTTATAATTTTACTTTTCTTTTCTGTAGCTTTTTTGTGTATTAAAATAAATAGGCCTACAGCATAGTTTATAGGCGTGTATGAATATACATACTATGTATTTGTACTTACTTCAGTTTTCTGTATTTTAAGTCATGAAAGTATTTAAAATGATAAAATCAAGACATGTTAGGGAGCCAGAAAATTTATATTACTCATACAATCTTTGGAACTAAGAGCAACCATTGAGGTAAAAACAAACAAACAAACAAACACCACCTGTGTTTGTTTCCTGTGTTTGTTTTACATGACCTTTATATTCACTTTCAAATTATTTCTCTAAAGAAACACTCTTTATTGAGAGACATAAATGTCATTGTTAATGGAAAGTAGAATTTGAGTGTCTTTGTCAAACTTCCTGACATGTCAGACTCTACTTATCACCGAGTTGAGGATTTCTGGTCACAGACATAGCCACACAGCTCTGATGTCATGTGTCATCACTCTGTTCATTAATGGTTAATGCAACATCTTAAAATGACCTTAGAAAAATTCTAAGAAACAGAAAGAAATAAGTGGTAGGAGATACCTCCAGCTAGATTGGAGGAAAGATAGTAAGGTTAATGTTTAAATTATAAACATGATCTTTATGAAGAAAGATAGAAGCACAGCGCCTGCTTTCAGAAAGTCAAAATATGACAGGGGATTTTTTATTTCCTAAATAAGACTGTGATGGTCGTATAGCAGTCTTGAGAATAGGAGTAAAACTGTTCAATTAATCATTTTCTTTGATTAATCATTTCAATTTTATTCAATTCTGTGATGGATTGAAAAATGTTACTCAATGAAAAAAGAAACAATTCATAAAAAGGCATGGGAGAAACTAAATCACATGTTATTAAGTGAGATAAGCTCTTTTGAAAATCTAACTACCATGCGGTTCCAGCTGAATTCCAACACAAATAGTGGAAGTAATGGTAATAGATTATGGAGGCAGGGGAATAGAATGCTCATGTGGGCCATTGTGTTAGTCATGGGTTGTCTATTGCTGGGATAAATCAAAATAACTAAAAAGCAAGTTAGCAAGGAAAGGGTTTATTGGGCTTATACTTCCACACTGTAATCCATCACTAAAGAAGCCATGGCCAGAACTTAAACAGGGCAGGAGCCTGGAACCAGACACTGATGCAGAGGCCATGGAGGGGTGCTGCTTACTGGCTTACTCCTGTGGCTTGTTCATTCAGCTTTCCTATATAATCCTGAACCACCAGCCCAAGGATGACAGCACCCACAATGTGCTACCTTCCACCAATCAATCACTATTTTAAAAAAGACTCCTTAATGCTAAATTGTATGGACACATTTCTCAAGTGAATCTTCCTCTTTCCAGATAACTCTAGTTTGTATTTGCACTTGACACAAGAGTAGCCAGCACAGTCACCAAATGTAACAACTATAGATAGATGTTGATAGTGAGGGCTTGTGCATAATGAAGAGGCTATACAGGATTCAAAGTGAGGCCTTTCTTGCTCTATTATATTTTCCAATTACACACACACACACACACACACACACACACACACACACACACACTGTCTTCACAAATATAGATTTAGAATATTAACAATGTATTCTTCATTTTTTGTCAAAATTGTCTTGGAAGTTTAATTTTATTCAAATAAACCTTGTGAATAATTATAAAGAGTACATATTTTACTACTCAAATTCACTTTAATTAGTCTTTAGTCTTTTGGAAACATTTAGTACAGATTGTATACTAGACAATATTCTTTCACTTAAAATATTTAAAATACGATAATGACAAATGTACATTCAAGCTCGCTCTTATTTTCAAAACGTTATCAGCATAAAGACAGAAACATTTATTTATCTTCACACAAACACAATAATAACATTTTCATTCAAAAAGTGATGCTGAAAGTATGTAAACTCAAAAAGTAGATGGCCATCAGCCTGCTACTAAGTAGAGAGAAACAGAGTAGCTGCCAGTGAATGAAGATATTTGGACAATGATTAAAATCTAATGTTGATGGTGGCCATGGTTGCCCAAGTCTATGAACAGGCAAAAAGCTGTTTTATTGAGCTGCACATTTTAAATAGGGAAATTACATGGGACATAAATTTTATGTTCATAACAAAACATATTTGCCAAAAAAAGTGTTGTGAGCAGAAATATGTATGTTTATAGACTTTCCCACAATATACACTGTACACTGAAATGAAAAGGAAATTGTGTGTCCCTTATAGTCTCCATATGTTACCTTTAAAATAGTATTATGGAAATGGATAGACAGACACCTTAACTCTTGAAGAAACATGTACAATGTAGCTTTCTTTTAAATAAATTAGACAGTATTATTCCCTTTCTCCTTTGTTCTATTTGAGGACTTTGTGTTAAAGAGGGGAGTGGATTACGTCATTTCAGGACCCTGGACTGGGCATTTGGGAGAAAGGTTAGGTCCAAAGCTGCATGACTCATGGCATAGTTTATGACTGTAATTTACTGTTTTGTGCTCCAAATCTGGAACTATGGCCACTTCCAGGGTCATGACCACAGTGCCTTCTATCATAAGTTAGAAGCCGTGATTTCTGCAGCTGGGTAAGCTTTAGTTGGTATAATTATTTGGAAACTATTTAAACCTCAGCATTATCTCGGATTTCTCCTTCCCTTGAAGTAAAAAACAAAAAAGAACTATTGGTTTGTATTGTGTATGTAGTGTTCCTTGCATTATGAAGAAAATTAATTTAGAAATGTAGATCTCACTGGAAGGAGGTAAAGAAGATCCCACAAGTGCATTTTGTTGTTGTTGTTGTTGTTTTGTTTTTTGCAGTAGATTCAAGTGGACATTACCCTGACAAAATTAGAAGTAATAGAACTAATGTAATTTTTCATATAAAATGTTTATATTGCTAGAAAAGTCACAAATTGTGTGTGTGTGTGTGTGTGTGTGTGTGTGTGTGTGTGTGTGTCTAGGTTAAGATGTAAATTATTTCCCTTACGTCCAATAGTGTCTATAAAGGAAAATACTACCTAGGTTTGCAGGGTTGAATGGGAAAGACGATCCTTGTATGGCTGGCAGTGAAACTCGGAGACAACCTTATTCATGAGCTATTTCTCTTCTGTCAAATGAGGATGATATAGTCGACCTCACAAGGTTAACATGAACATTAAGTGAAATGATGTGTGAAAGGCCCTTTTAGTGCTTCTAGCCTGGTATTAGAAACGCTCTAAATGAGACCTATTATTAGAGGTCACATCAAAAAAACATAAGCTTTGAAGACATTCTGCAAAGCCTTGCAGTTGATATTTGAGAATATCGAGATGGCCAGATGAGATGAGAAGTGCATAAAACAAAAGTCAGAGTTGCAAACAGATCTCTCAGGGAGATCCATGCCAAGGAAGGATAGCTAGTCAAGCTGCATTTGTTCGAATTAGTCTCCCTCAGCTGTTGTCAGACTAAGAATCCATGAGACACTCAGTCCACTGACCAGTCCATTTGACCAGTCCATCCTGGTCAAATCCTTCTTGTCAAAGTACACTTTTGTTACAGTTGATGTTTGCATCAGAACTTTTCAAGTGCTCATGATTTCATTTCAAAGGCTACTTTGTGTGATGAATCTTCTGTGTGAAGAAGCCCTGTTACATTACCATCAGCACACTGTGACCACTGTGATTATTGTGAGCAAATATTTAATTTCCATACAATGGACTTAGAACAGGGCAATTCATAAGATTCCTAAAATCAAAGGGTACTGAGATAGCCCAGCAACTAAAGGTACTTTGATCTGAATTCCAACCCTGGACCTACAGGATGGAAAATTGAAAGCAATAACCAAAATGATGCTGTGATGTCTATGTATGTACCATAGCATGCACATGTGTATACACACACAGGCATACACACTATAAATAAATAAATAAATAGATAAATAAATAAATAAATGATAGATAGGTAGATACATAGATACATAGAAACATAGATAGATAGATAGATAGATAGATAGATACTTAGATACATAGATACATAGATAGAAAGAATGTAGAATTTTTTAACATTTGGAAAGTAACATGAAGACTTTAAAAAATATCAAGACTCAATGTTTAGATCTAACTGGCTTATAATTAACTGCACCGGCCTTCAATTCTATACATCAAGTGAAGACCATATTGAAATCACACAGCCATATATGCTCTGCCTTTTGCCAAAATACCTATCATGCTGATTCCAATTTCTCTTTGTATTCTGTTTATTCATACTGTCGGATAGTATGTTGACAGAAGGAATTCTTATTTATGGTGTTGGCAAATACTTGACAAAATATGTATTTTGTGAGTGATTATTTAAACCTGATATATTAATCATAATAAGACAGACTCACATTGCTTCTTCAGTTTTCATGAAAGGGCAATTCTGGATATATATATATATATATATATATATATATATATATATATATATATATATATATAAAGCTTTTGTCACTGACTAATACAAAGAAAGGAAGATTAGCAATGGGTTCCTTGTGTGATATTTCTTTACATTTTCTTACACACCGAGGATGCTAAGCTCACTCTCACATCCTTCATTGGTAGACTGCTTAGCCCCTGCCAATGGACTCTGGAAACATTCCTGTTTGTAGCATTCACAGCATACATGGAAAGTTACTATATTGGTGTTCTAGTGCATTTGATTGTCTTATACTTAATAAAGACACACCACACACAGACATATACATGCACACACACACACACACACACACACACACGTGTTCACAATATCTAGTGCAATTTCTTTTGGTCATTTCATACTTGAGAGCACAGTGAATATTTTAGAATATTTTAAATATTTGAGTATAAATGTTTTTTTTTCCAGGTCTCAGGATGAATAAGGGTGCCATCACCCCTCCACGTTCCTCTCCAGCAAATACATGCTCCCCAGAAGTGATCCACCTCAAGGATATCGTCTGCTACCTGTCTCTTCTCGAAAGAGGAAGACCCGAGGATAAGCTCGAGTGTACGTTTTGGTAATTCTGTTTATTCACCAAGCTGGAGTTTGGAGGAGAGATTGTGTATTGATGTAATCATACCTGCCTAAATTGTTTGTTCATTTAAATTAACTTGCTTAAAACAAACAAACAAACAAACAAAAAACAGCAAAAGCAAAACTCAAAAACCATAAAGACATTTGTCAGAGTTAAACAATAAAAATGTTATTATTTAATGTAAATAAAATTGTATCCCAATTGTATACATATGCTTTATTAAGAAATGTTGAAGTTTGATTAGTGTAATGTGAAATCTATGTTAATCTGTCTATCAAATGTCTCCTAAATGTTTTATCCTCAGCTCTTTTGAGTTAATAAGAAGTAATTTGAAACTTTGAAATGTTTGACGGAGCATTTATTCCCTTTTCTGAGGAAGAGTTTCTTCCAAGCAGAAAGTGAAAATAACCCCTGCCCCCTCTTGTGTGCATACATACACACACCTACACAGACCCATGCATCCTAATTCCCCCAACACACACACAATTTACACTCTGCTCCCTGGCAACTTCCCTTCACCATCATGTTAACACTGTCTTTGACATAGTGCAATTCATCAAACCCTGATATATAAGGCTTGCTTCTGCATACTATTACTAATCAAGCAATATCTTTGTTTTCTTTTGCAATACTACAGGTAGGAAATTTCTGAGCACCTTTTTAATGCTCTTTAATAAATTGTAGTGACTGAGCTCTCCCTGGTGGTAACATGTGCACATTGCAATGAAAGAGCATAGCCTTCAAATGACTGTAACTGTAAACCTCATAATAATCACAGCAGGTGATATATATTCAGCAACTAAATTAATCAGATTACAGTAAAGATTTAAATGAATTAAAAATTTTACTACCAAAATGAAATTAAAGATAATAAAACCATACTTCTATATTGCTTAATAAAATTAAAATTACTCTAATGTATTAGAATTGTAATTACAAAATGTTTTAGTTAAATTTAATTGTAACTCTTTGATAAAACTTCTCACAAGGGAAGAATTTACCATGATTATTTAGGAGTTACACCGGCTTAGGATATGAATAAACCATATGAATATTATTCTTTAAATATATATTTATTATTCATAAACATTGAGTATTTGCATTTCAAGATTTATTTTGTATTCCTAAGAACGTGTAGAGATCTCTCTCCTTCCAAAGTAAACAGTGGATTTCTCTTGAAGTGACAGCCAAAGGGAAAGTTTGCTCAGGTGTTGCCATTGCTCTGTTTGTGAGGACGATGACCCCCTGATTTTGTGGCCATCACTCTGACTGAACAGAAAATGATTCAGGAATTTTGTGTCTTTACTTTTTCTTTTGAAATGCTTGATATTTTTCTATATCAATTACTAAAATTTACCCATCAGCCAATTTCTCAAGAATTTGTAGTTTTTAACCTGTTCTCATTTGTACATTTAAAAATTTCCAACATTCTTTTGCATTTTTATTTTCTACGGTTATTCTTGGTAAGTTGTACATTAATAGTGTCTGATGAACTACACTGGTACTTTCAAGAGGGTTATGCCGTATTAAACATAAGATATATAGGAGAATTAAAAAGAAGAAATGGTGATTTAGAAGGACCAGATGTGGAGGCGATAAGGAACATAAAATAGTTCCTAGTGAAAGAGAGAATTGAATTTGGACCTTCCTTTGAGGTAGTTAAACGAAATATACACACTTTGGTTTCGGTCAGACATTCCCACATAGTCACCCACCAGAAGTAATTGCCAGACCTGGACACATGGGTTACTCAGTGCCCCGCGATGTGCTACCTGATAATTGGCTGATTAAAATGAATGGGCATGAGTTACTACTGCTTTTTGCCCCAGAGCCTCATTACGAGGAGGGATGGAGCACACAATTTCTTCTCTACAGTGACTTCGTACCACCACCACCAATTTACCTGAATGGACTGCTTTCCCCAGCATTGGTATTTCTGAGTCTTTTCTGTTGATAGTTAGACAGAGAGACTACCTTGTTTGCAAAATCCACGAAAAGAAAACATAGTCTACCAAAATGACGATTCTGACAACTGTCACTTTCCTATCCTTGTCCAATTTCCCTTTCAGTCTTCTTTTATTTTTATTTTTCATTTTTTTGTCTTGTGTGTGTGTGTGTGTGTGTGTGTGTGTGTGTGTGTGTGTGTGTGTAAGACTTGGCTCAAAGTCGCCACGATTATAAAGAAACAAACCATTTCTTCACTGGCCTTTCCTTAAACCAGGTTTTATTTCTTTGTGAACACCTGCATTATTCACCTAGAAAGTGCACATCTGTGCTGGGGTTGGAAGAGGATTCCTTTCTCTTTCCTGGAAGCTACCTTTTAGCTGGCTGCGTGGGTCCCACCACCAGACACACAGGCACGAGCCTCCTGTGCTGCAGTCTGTCCTGCACATTCACTCTGCCTTTCTTTCCCAGTTTCTGACCTGGCCCACTGAGAGTTGATATCTATCTTAAATTATAAATACTCTTTCTATTTCCTAGTAGGACATCTTATGTTGACCCTTACGTCTTGCATTAATGAGAAATCAACAGGAAAGCAATTGAGAAGTGGATACTTGTCATTTAGAACCACCATGTTGTCACTGTATGCAATCTTTCTTCTTTTTTTTATTAGATATTTTCTTTATTTACATTTCAAATGTTATCTGTAAAGTTCCCTATACCCTCCCCCGCCCTGCTCCCCTACACAGCCACTCCCACTTCTTGGAGTTCTCCCATACTGGGCCATATAAAGTTTGCAATACCAAGGGGCCTCTCTTCCCAATGATGGCCGACTAGGCCATCTTCTGCTACATATGCAGCTAGAGACACGAGCTCCAGGGGTACTGGTTAGTTCATATTGTTGTTCCACCTATAGGGTTGCAGATCCCTTTAGCTCCTAGGGTGCTTTCTCTAGCTTCTCCATTGGGGGCCCTGTGTTCTATCCTATAGATGACTGTGAGCATCCACTTCTGTATTTGCCAGTCACTGGCATAGCCTCATACGAGACAGCTGTACAAGGGTGCTTCTGAAATGCATTACCAGTAGGCCCTAAGAGCCATTCATCTGGTCAGATTTCTTACCGATTGTGAATAAAGGTAATTGAAGCCACCATCCTCCTTACTTCTCAGAGGTCCATGACTTCTTAGCTATTGCATGATCGTTGTCCACTTGACGACGTATTAGAAGTATAAGCTGCTACTTCTGCTTTCCACTGCTGCTTTTCTTATGGGAGATTTGAAGAGAATGGGAATAGTTTCCATTAGATAAGATTCGGTTAAAAAAATTCTAGGTACTGAATTTTTAACTCCTACCTTTAAACTTTAATATTAATTGTTAAAAGGCAGAAAACTGAAATTTAAAGATTGAAGAACTCCCAAATTAAAAAAATCACTAAAATATATACTTTGTTCTGTCTAATAATTTCTAGACAAATTCAAAGGCTATATAATTTGCATTGTGATATATTCAGCAACAAACATAGATAGCCTTTTTCAAAATTTTTGAAAGTGAAAAAGTTTTAGAAAAATAGAGATTGTCTCATCTTACATAATGTGCCTCTATTCTGACCTTTTAGTTAGATTCAAGTGTGGGCACATAACTGTCTCTATGTAAGGTAAAATGGCATGCTTGTAAAAATAGATAAAAAGTGAGCTAAGCTAGCTCAAATTTGCATCACAGGTCCTCACCTTTGAAACATCACATTGATAGAACAATCTCAATTTGGTCTTATTTTATTTTGGCACTGAAACATCTATAAATCTATATTGGTTTCAAAATTAAAACCTGATATTTAATGACCTTCTTTACCTCAAGGCCTGTCTCTACTTTTAAATGTTAACAAAATGAATCTTACTAATATTTGAGGTTCAAATGTACTTTCACCAATATTGTTTGGAAAGATGGTTTTAAAAGAGAAAGTCTTCAATGGCTTATCAAGTAGACTAAATTTTTTTTCCCATGGACCTAAAGCCTGCCCCACCCTTATTGGTTGATTTCTCTCTTTCTGTATCAAGTGAGTTTTCCAATTCTTGCCTGTATATTTTACTTGAGCACTTGTGATCTTTTGCAATTTAATTGATAATCTCTTCTCTATCCCTTATGAAATGTGTTACATTCTCTGGAGACATTATTTTAATGTTGCACTTTGAAGGCAGAGTTAACTTTTTGTTTCAATTTACAATTATTTTCTTCTTTTGACACCCCCCCTCTCTCGTTCCATATCTAGCATGTATTTTTGCATCTTGTTATTCCCATTTTATCGACTTTTTCTCAGCCTTTCAATATTTGTACCCAGGAGGAATTATGCACCTGCTCCTATTTCTAGTTTGAAATTTTTTTTTTCATACTGGGCCTCCTTGAATTCAGCTGCCAGTGGTCGCACAAGTCCTACACATTTGAGTCGTTTGAGTTGGTTTTACAAGCACTTTCTCCAGTACAGACAGAGTTACTGTGACCCTACTTCTGAAACAGAGTTGGGTGTATTTGTTTCACCTTGTTCTTGGTTATGGACGTTTTTCTTGGTAGTCTGTGATATCTTTTCACTTATAGAAGTATTTTTTTTTTTTTTTTTTAGTATTTCTACTATAGCATCAAATCTTGACATGGTTACTGTCTACTTGGAGGGTTTTTTTTTTCTTTTACTTACACCATTTTCTTCTCATTTATTGAATATTTGAGAGATTAACCACATGGTTGTATGTGTTGAAATTTTAGCGAACCATAATTTCATAGATTCACGTTTTCAAGTTTTATATCTTTAATGTTTGATTTTCTATTGCAAAAGAATACAAAGCCATAGTTAACTTGATACTATTTGAAAATGTACAGTGATACACGCAATCGTGTCTTAGTTGGTAGAATTCTGTAACCATTAAGTGTAAGAATAATGACAGTGATCCAGACTCTCTCAGTTGCCAACCTCTCTGCAAACATCCAGAACTCAGACATAAGACCCTCCAGGAAATTATACAAAGTCAACATTCACCCTCACTTCCCCTCTTCTGTTTTTACAGCTGTGTCATTCTCCTGTGTTTACCTTAAAAAGACACCTGTGGCTTCTTCCCTGATCTCCTTGAGGGCTGTGAATAAGGGAGACCACAGGCCTTGGACTTCTGCTTTTCTTAACTCACTAAGAGAGTCTGTGTTCTGAAAATCCTTACTTGATTAGTCTAAAGATGAGGTGCCTAGTGAGGCCTGCCTGGAGATCCAACCCAAAACAAAAAAAAAAGGAAAAAAAAAAAAAGAAAGAAAAAAAGGTCGTGCAAATACTGTATGTACTGCCTGTCTAGGAGCTGAGGTCCCCCAGTAGAAAGAAACTTTTATTATAAACTCCTATTTCCTCTCTCACATTGTTTGGGATTTGTTGTAATACAGGGTTGTGTTTATGTACAACTTCTGGTATGCACGTGTGTGTCCCTTTTCACTTGACTGCCACAGCAAATGTGATCTGATAGCAACATGAACACTCTCATGTCTGGGATAAGAAAACAGTCCTGTGGAGTCTAAATTTTAACTGATTTATGAAATTCATTATTGATTGTTTTTCTACCTCCACTCTGCCCTTTCATATCCAGATGCTGAATATTTCAAATTCCCCATATTTAAATTCACGACTAAGAATCAAATATTCAAATTGAAGCAAATGAGGCTATTTCATTTTCTCTAACTACAAACAAAACTTTGAAAACTGTATATCTGAGATTCAGTACTTTTATTGACCAATTAATTTATTTTCAGTTTGGCTTTTTAAAAAATTTCTACTTTGAAGGCATTTAGCATTTGTGTAGATAGATTTCCCGTCAGCACAAATTGAATTAAAAGAAAAAAACAAAAAACAAAAACAAACAAAAAAAAAAAACTCTACCTTAAAGCATTGTGACCTTTCTTACATTTAAACTCCTTTTTCTGCCTCTTTCATTCTAGTTATGTTTCGCCTTTATGACACCGATGGGAATGGCTTCCTGGACAGCTCGGTAATTCTTTCCTTCAAACCTTCTCTGACAATTGCAAAATAGTTTCCTTTGGAAGAAGCAAATATGAACTTATAGTTATCATCACAGAAGGCACTCCCCATAGAACTTAAATCCACTTACACAGCATTTTTGTCAGTTGAAGAGACAGGACTGTGAGCATTCAATCCAATGGTTTTGAAAAAAAAATCTGCAAAGAGGTTTTCCGACTTGTGAAGAAAACCCAGCCCTAAAACCCAGCCTAGAAAAGCAGAAAAACTGTCAGTAACATTTGCCTTTAAAAATATTGAGTAAGCATAAAGCGTCTAAAGAAGTTATGAAATTGATTTATTTTGTATTTCCTCCTCCTGAAGTATTCTTACTCATAATTGCAGTAAAGAAAGGTAAATGAACTGACAGCTTGATGTGAGGAATCTCTTTAATGACATCTCTTATTTTCCTATAGCTTAAAGGAGAGATGATGAAAGGAAAATTGTATATCTGAATGATAACATGGAATGCATAATTAAACGTTTATTTATCTTATAATATGTGGGAATAAATGGTAGTTTTCTGAGAAAAAGAAATGAGATACCCAGTACACACATCAGTGCTGCATGTTGTACTCAATTAACTATTCTGTATTTGATGATAATATATTTTGCATCCCCAGGGAAAGTAGAAGCAATAATATAAATATTAATGTCAGAGTTGATGCAGACATTTCTAAGTGTGTGTATACATCAAATTTCATATTTTTGTTGCTGTGGGGTGCTGAGGATTGAACTCAGGGAAATACTGTGTAACAAACACTCCTAATTTTTACAATATATTTAACAGTGAAGGAAATGCACATAAGCTGATAATGCAGGTTAGCAGAGGGTCTTTCAATTCATCTGACAGAACTTGCTGTAACTCAAATAGAGCTAAGATTTTTAAAATGTAATTGCATATATGTTCATGTAAAGCCATGTCTTGATACTGCTGTGAGTGTGCCAAGTTCACAAGACAAATTGCAGGGCTTTGATCTTCCTCTGTGTGTGTTGCAGGGTCAAGTTCAAGTAGTCAAGCTTGGCGGCAGAAGCACTTAACCTGCGAATCCACCATATAGACTTTAACAAGGCCATTAGTTAAGTTAGGCATGTCTTTCTGTAGCACTGCATAGAATAACTCTTGCGATTCTCCAGAGAGAACGAAAATGCTTAATCCCTAATCCAGGAAGCAAGCACCACCCTGAGTTGATGCTGTGATGCACAGCCTTCTGAGATTCAAACCTCAGTGTTTGCCTGTTCTTCTCTGGGTACTGACCTTAATTTAGGAATATTCACCCAGGGTGAATTTACTCATTTTCCCAGGGCCATTCAATTTTTCCGTGATACAAATTACATTCCAATATATCTAATGCAGAATTGTCTTGTGAAATATTTCTTTTTCATTTTAAATTAAAATGATATGTCCTAACTAGGTTTTTAAGCCATGGGTTGGCAGCTGATTTGAAAATTCAGCTAAGTGTTTTTGTTTTTGTTTTCCTCTCTCTCTCTCTCACTCTTAGATTCTGGCCATTTCTAAGGGAACATAGGTAATCAATTGTCGCAAACAGTTATAATTGGATACACAATATCAAACCCTGATTTGAGAATAAAAGGGTTTATTCATTATTAATTTTTTATTTGTATTTTCTTTTCTTTTTAAAATTAAATGCTAAAGTTTAATTTCCACTTGGATTTTTTTCTGACACTATCTACTAACATCTGTATATTTCATTCAATATGTTTCAAATTTTGTCTTTTAAAAAAGGGGGTGCTGGAGTGATGGCTTAGCTGTTAAGAGAACCTACTGCTCTTCCAGAGGTCCTGAGTTCAATTCCCAGCAACCACATGGTCGCTCACAACCATCTGTAATGGGATCCCCTGATCCTGTCTTTTGATGTGTCTGAAGATAGCAATAGTATACTCACATAAACTAAATAAATATTTAAAAAATGAAATAAAATAATTTACAGTGCTTCTTTAAAGATGTAACAGTTCTACTTTCAGAAGAAAAACAGAAAAACGATCATTTACTTCAATGCTGACTGTGTCACACACAATTTAGTGATGTTTATTGATTTTTTCCAAAACTCTGGAGACATGAAACATGCATTTCTTATAATAACACATACTATCTTTGCACATCTTTGTAGCAATTATGAATTTGGTCAGGTTAGCATGCCCATTTTACTCATGAGGAGACTGTCTAAGAGAGGCTAAATGAGCTATCTAGGTTATGTGCCTATGACATAGTCCACGAACCAAGGTTTCTATTCCTTCTATTCAGAAGTTTTAACTTCTCCAAATTATTGAGCAAAGGTGAATGGATGAGAGGTTAGCGATCACCACTGAGTTGTTGGCAGGAATTGATGTTAATCAGTTACTAGTAAGTTTACTTATATTGTAATTTCTGTGGCAAGAGCACTAACCTGACATATTTCTTAGTTATATCTCTTCTTGGAGGAGTGAGTGCAGCTCTTATTTATTTCTCAAATGATCTCTTGGATCCTCATAACTCAACCTCTTCTTGCCTTTTTATTGTCTTTATCCCATAAACTTTGACCACATGTGACAGGGAGCCTTGTAGAAAAATCTTTCATGCTATATAATTTCAAGCCTTATATTTATGTAAAACAAATGCTAGCTACAGTTTTAAAATATGAATTTTATATTATAAATAAAAAAAAATAAACAAATATTTATTTTCTGGAAAGAGATAATGAAAACTAAGTTTTTTAATTTTACACTTTAAAACATTAAGATGCACTTAATCAAGTCATATGATTTGCTGGTACTTCTTCAATGAGTTGAGATTAGGAGGCTATGTAATTTTAAACTAAAATTTGAGTGTCTCAGCAAATAAACTCCACAAATGCTTAGCCTCTAAATCTTGACTTCTAAACACCATTCTAGTAAAGTACCCAGAGAAGTGGCTATACAGTCAATCTATGGTCTCAGTGAATGGAAATAAAAACAAACCTCTCAGTTGCCTGTCTGGGCTTGATTCCATCCTCCAGGATGTTTGGTGTCTTGAAAAAAAATCACATCCTGCAAAAATACACATGTGCTTTCAAATGGCATGGCTAGAATAAAGCTGTGCCTGGTATTGTGGTGCCCTCTCCTGGTAAAGGTTCTCAGCAAAGGGCATGACTGATTTTTTTTTTTTTTTTTTTTTTTTTTTTTTTTTTTTTTTTTTTTTTTTTTTTTTTTTTAGTTAGGCTACACTTTCACACACATCAATTATAAGGATCTTTAATAGTAACATTTATTTATAGAAACTCTTTTCTATGCTGTTAAAATATATCTCCACTATTTTCTGTGTATGCTTATGCATTTAGAAAATAGGTCACATAACCATTTAATCTCTTGTACACTCTGAAAAACAATGTTCTAAAATTCTAGGCTAACAAATCCTTCTCTCTCTCTCTCTCTCTCTCTCTCCCTCCCTCCCTCCCTCCCTCCCTCCTGTATCCCCTCTCATCCTCCATCTCCTTCCCAACTATTCCAGGAATTAGAAAATATTATTGGTCAGATGATGCACGTGGCAGAGTACCTCGAATGGGATGTTACCGAACTTAATCCGGTAGGCATGGGGATGAGGGAACTGTTGGCTAACTTATGGACTGCCTCTTTTGTTTTGTTATTTTGGGGGGGGAGGTGGGGGGCTAAATATAATGATGTGTTTTTAATTTTTGATTCAATTATTATGGCTAACCAAAGGTCAAGTTGATTCTGAATGGGATGATAGGGTTCATGTGGTCTTTTGCCCTTGGTTTTCTTCCTAATGTTATATTTTGACTAGAGAGGGTACACACATGGGGGTTAGTGGATGCTGCTGATGGACACTGCTACACCCATCCCATACTACTGAAGATCCTGGTGTATTTGTATCCAGGGTGCATTGAGCTGCTCCTGTTCATGGGTCACTTAGTGTCACTTAGTGCCTGTGACTCCTGGGAGCGCTACTTTATTTATTCTTTAGATGGGTAAATTAAGAGCCAAATATGTTGACATTTCATGCTCAAAGCTCTACAGCTAGTTACAAACACAGACAGTAAATTTTAGCCAACGTGTTTAAAGAATCAGTGCTTTTTATAAATGTTTCTAAGAAAATAAAGATGCCTTATTATGTATGAATTTATACAAAATTGCAGCATGATTAAAATGTATTGAAACATTTCTTTTTAGGCAGTTTAACTTTATATATAAATAATATTTTGGGTAAAATTGATAGGAGACAGTTGTTTTATTTTTAAAGCCAATTAAGTTCATGAAGTGTCTATGAAGAAAGCAATTCCGTTTTATTTAAAGGTCTGTATGCCATATGAATTTGAGCTTATTTGTAAATTAGCACCCACATTTAGATAATGCCTACCAAGATAAAAACAGGACTCTGAAGCAAGAGCCCAGTCTGCCTTCCTCTTCTGTCTCAAATGAAAGGCTGCTCAGGCCTGATCCTGTAAAAACAGTGACACAGTTCTTAATCCGATTAAGACTTCTTCCAGTTTTAATTCAATGGTATTTCAGTTTCATATGTGTTGTTGTGGAAATTTGCCTGCTGTGCTCACAAGTGACACCTGTCATTAGCAGTTTTGCTTAAGAAATTCTAGGAATTAGCAACTGTGTTTATAATTTATGGACGAATTCATCTTAATATTCTACTGAAATCACCCAGTTTACTAGAAGGTCTGTTACGCCTTTTCATCAGAAAAAAATTAAAATCATATTTTACAACCCTGTTCAACTTTCTGTCTGTGACAATTGTTCATCTGCCAGGGACATCTGCTCATTCTCACGGCAATCAGTGAAGGAGGCCTTGACTCCTGTCAATCAGTTTTCGTAGCAGAAGGAGATACCCCAAGTTCTCAGAAAATAGTATGTGGTGCCCAGTGCTGCACTAACAGAACACAGAGCTGTTCCAAAGGAAGCAGCAGTTCTTGTTTGATCAGTTGACTATGATGGTTATCTACTTGAGATTGCAAATAACAACCATGACATCATTTGTCCTGGGCAATCCTGATATGGGCTTCCCATCTGGACAATCCAAATAGTGGAGAATTAGAAAAACAAGGTTACTATGGACATTGTGTTTGCTAACACAGCTCACCATGTCATTTAGCCTACAGCCTCGACAGCTCTTTTCCTTTTAACAACTAGAGATGCTTTTTAGTTATGCACAAATAGAGAAATGTGAAAACCTGAGGTTGATAGAAATGAATAGGAAGACCAATATGTCTTTGGAAAGATAATTTTCTATTGAATCCAAGCTCTAACAGAGGATTTACTAAGCATACAAATTGAAGTATGAAGCTCAGGATGGTGGTACTCACTTGCAGTCCCATCAATCTGATGCTAAATAAGTTTCATCCTTCAGCCAACCCGAGCTAATTACAGAGACCCTGCATTACAAAGTCAGAACACAGGCATGGGGTTTGTTTCATCATGCCCGTTCTTTCCTTGTTCTTTGCGTTCACATGATCTTACTATTAAATCTAGTCTGTCCTCAGAAACCAAGCAAGCTCAGTTTCTTACTTGTTCATTCTAAGTCACTGAAAAATCCCCAAGAGGCATAACGCGTTAGTCAAGTCTTATTCTCTTTTATCAAATTCTAAATCATTCATTTCGAGAACAATGAAATAATGATGTTGAGGTGTATTCTCTGCTCATGAGAGCCTTGTGTTGCTGTGAAGAAAAACAATCTGACAAAGACACCAAGTGGAGAGCTAGGGAAATACTGTGTACACTTCCAATTCAATACCACATGTATAGCATCTTTTCACATCTGTATTCTCCTGCTGCTTGAATGTATTTTCTAAACTGATTTAAATACCCTTATTGTTTAAAGACAACATGTTCTTTCTACTTTATAGTTTCTATCATATTTACCTTCCTGATTTAACCAGACGAGAAGTTTGTTGGCCTTTCCAGCAAACAAAGATAGCATAGTTGAAACTTGTGTATAATTTATATTATATACATTCCTGTATCAGCCAGAGGTCTTTAACTTATAATACATTTCCTCATTATATCCTTACAGCCATTTAAAGTAAGGATCCATATTATCACCACACTCTAAAGAAACAACTTTAACACAATCACACATTGTTGAACATTGGTTGCAAGCCATCTTCAAAGAAGCCCTACTAAATATGATCAGGTTTGGACTCTGTTAAATTGTTATAGGCAATTAAAAGGAGCTTTATTCCCTCGCTCATTACTACATGACAAAGAATTATTTGAGCTCTTTGCCCTGATGTTAATTTTTCCAGACACTTTCTGGCATATATATAAACTTAAGAGGTGATCTTGAAGAAGTCGTTAGAAACTGCTTTCCCCTTTAAATTTAAAGTACCTTTTAATTGTTTCTTTGCTGATTTCTCTTGGGTGCTATTTAAAAGTTGGGCGCCTATTTCTAAAAATTCATCAGCACAGAAAGCCAAGTTCTAGAGCACAGGATTAGTAGACGTACTTAAGGACAGGTTTCTCCACTCTCACTCAGTTTCTAGTCACAGTCTGGTATCACCAGCTAGAGAAAGTGTTTTGTTGAATTACAAGGATTTTAAAAATCAATTCCTTGACTACTTCCCCCATCTCCTTTTCCAGATCCTTCATGAAATGATGGAAGAAATTGACTATGACCGGGATGGCACTGTGTCTCTGGAGGAGTGGATTCAAGGAGGAATGACAACTATCCCACTTCTAGTCCTGCTGGGCTTGGAGAATGTAAGCCTTTGCAATGAGGAGGGAGAGTGACTGGGTCAGTAGAAAGTTCTTTGGCAACATTTGGTGATCAGTTGCCCAGATCATTTTCTATCATTGAGCCTGTAACAAGTTGCTCAACTTCTAGTAATCCCATGGCGCAATTGTGTGAAGCACAAATAGATGTGAACTATGCTGCGCATGTGGAGACAGGACACACACATGGATTAGGGATTAGGAGTGGCTCCAGCTTTAGGAATACATAAATTGGATTAAGGAGATGAGCGTTCATCTAATATTCATCTTGATTTCCCAGTTCTTTTACTGTCGCTCTCATCTTGTTGTTCAGAAGACCAATGGGATTTCAGGCATGGTCAGAGGGAGAAAACTTGAAACACACATAGAAATTATCATTAAAATAATGGAATAAAATATTAAATACAAATGGTGTCATTCAACATTCTGTTCTTATGCATATTTGTTCATTTTGAGAGCTCAGAAATTAGCTTGATGGTAAAGCTTATCTGGTAAGTACAGAGATCCAGGCCCTGCCTCCTGTATTGTCAAAAAGGCATGAGTCACAGAAAGATTATAAAAAGAAAAAAGAACTCCTTCCATGGGTGTTTTGTTTGTTCCCAGTTTTAAGAAGGGACAAAGTGTCCACACTTTGGTCTTTGTTCTTCTTGAATTTCATGTGTTTCACAAATTATATCTTATATCTTGGGTATTCTAAGTTTCTGGGCTAATATCCACTTATCAGTGAGTACATATTGTATGAGTTCTTTTGTGATTGGGTTACCTCACTCAGGATGATGCCCTCCAGCTCCATCCATTTGCCTAGGAATTTCATAAATTCATTCTTTTTAATAGCTGAGTAGTACTCATTGTGTAAATGTACCACATTTTCTGTATCCATTCCTCTGTTGAGGGGCATCTGGGTTCTTTCCAGCTTCTGGCTATTATAAATAAGGCTGCTATGAACATAGTGGAGTATGTGTCCTTCTTACTGGTTGGAATATCTTCTATATATATATCCAGGAGAGGTATTGTGGGATCCTCTGGTAGTACTATGTCCATTTTTTTGAGGAACCGCCAGACTGATTTCCAGAGTGGTTGTACAAGCTTGGAATCCCACCAACAATGGAGGGGTGTTCCTCTTTCTCCACATCCTCACCAGTATCTTCTGTCACCTGAATTTTTGATCTTAGCCATTCTGACTGGTGTGAGGTGCAAACTCAGGGTTGTTTTGATTTGCATTCCCCTGATGATTAAGGATGTTGAACATTTTTTCAGGTGCTTCTCAGTCATTTGGTATTCCTCAGATGAGAATTAAAGGATGGACCATCTAGAGACTGCCATATCCAGGGATCCATCCCATAATCAACCTCCAAACGCTGACACCATTGCATACACTAGCAAGATTTTATTGAAAGGACCCAGAGGTAGCTGTCTCTTGTGAGACTATGCCGGGGCCTAGCAAACACAGAAGTGGATGCTCACAGTCAGCTAATGGATGGATCACAGGGCTCCCAATGGAGGAGCTAGAGAAAGTACTCAAGGAGCTAAAGGGATCTGCAACCCTATAGGTGGAACAACAATATGAACTAACCAGCACTCCCCAGACCTTGTGTCTCTAGTTGCATATGTATCAGAAGATGGCCTAATCGGCCATCAGTGGAAAGGGAGGCCCATTGGTCGTGCAAACTTTATATGCTCCAGTACAGGGGAACACCAGGGCCAAGAAGTGGGAGTGGGTGGGTGGGGGAGTGGGGGAGTATGGGGGACTTTTGGGATAGCACTGGGCATGTAAGTGAAGAAAATGCCTAATTAAAAAAATAAATAAATAGAAGAGTAAAAACAAGCAGTGTGTGAAGAAGCAACTTTGGGTGCCACTATACCAAGGCAGAAGTAAGAAGGTTGGCATTGCTTGCTATGTTGGTTGGATTCCCTGTTCAGTTTGCAACTTGCCCGTTTAGCAACCTGTTTGTGGCCTTCATTAAGCTTATCCTCCTTGTTAGTTTTTCCTTATGAAGCCCTAATAAATCTCCTACTTGGTACATCAAAAAAAAAAAAAGAAAGAAAAGAAAAAAGAAAGAAAGAAAGAAAGGAAGAAAGAAAGAAAGAAAGAAAGAAAGAAAGAAAGACACACACAAAGGAAATAACACATTCATTCACCTTGAAAATAAATGAGTCAGTAAGCTTTTTACTTTCTATGTTATATGTGATCTCTAATTTTTATGATAATTTGTCATACATCCCATAATTTTTATAAGCGTTACACAAAAGCATAATGTCAGCAGGCTAGCTAGGAAAAACACAAAAGGAGAACAAGAACGTGCTAATGGTTAAGGATTATGGTGGGGGAGTGCAGCTGCTCACTGATTTATGCGAAGACTTGCAAAAACACCGCCTTCCAGAAATTAACCTCAATATTTCAAAATTGAAATTTGTATATTCTAAGTGGAATACGTGGATAATACAAGCGTAGGCAGAAATCTGAGAGATATGTGTGGGACATTTGGTTGTCTGGAGCAGGTGCTGTCCCACAGTGGGTCAACACCTGCTTAGCATGCCTTAGACCACAAGTTCCAGGCCCAGTTTCACAAAAAGAAAACAGAGCAGAAGCAAGAACTTTGCTTTCTGAAACAAGGGAAGGAACCCATCACAGGGGAGAGTTTGTTATTTGTATTTTAAGGCAAAAAATTTTTTGAGAAAGTATTTTTGTTTGGAGGTACTTATTTAGCAATTCTTTAAAAGTTATTTTATAGAATGCTTGGTAAAATTACAAAACCATAGCATTTTTAAACTACAGGCCTATAAGAATTTAAATCATGGTATTTTAAAGTAATAGACCTTTTCATTTTAGTGTGAATAGTTGATGATCTTTAACTTTGATATCGTAGCAGTTAGTCATATGTAGTTTAATGCTATAACTGTATTTTAAATGCTTTATTTTTGGGTGTAACAATATCATTCAATGAACAGAGATCAATATGAACTATTTCCTTTGAAATTGGGACTGTGTTCCCAATTGTAGCCACTAGATGGCAGGGCTACATTGCTTAATATGAAGAGAGCTCTTTTAAATATGGGAATAGAGAATTTCACCCCCTGTAAAGAACAATTGTAAAAAAGAAATTTCACTTCTTTCGTGCTTTTATAAACATATAGTACAAAAATTTAAAATCATTTTTAGTACAATGAATAACTCCTGTAATACCCAATCACCGTATACAGCAGAAATAGTCTCATGTTCTAGAAGACATAGCAAATGTTTGAAAAAGCAAGAAAAGAACTGAGACCCTTGAGTGATGAGAGCCACTGATTTTAGGAAGTGAGACTCACTTCACTGCAGCAAGCAGCTAATGTGCTACCGCTCACAGAGAGCTCGAGTTATGACACCGTGTGCCCTCCTTCTCCCCTACCTTGGCGTTAGGCTATTATTGTAAATCTGCGTGATTCATCTCGAAGTTGGCCACTCATAAAAAGTCTGCCTTAATAAATTGTCCTAGATATTCCTGTGTATTGTCAGTTATGATTGTGGGGAATGGATGCTAATTAACCACATGTGCTAAATGCCATAGTATATTTGAAAGTAACTGCAGTGCCATCGAGATGACACAGACAAGAGTGGTCTCCTGGGTGAGCTTGATTTGAATGGGAACCATGGCACTGACGATGTGATTGTACTTCATTGGTTCTCTTCCACACACTTCATCTAGCTTCCTCATTTTCAAGAGTGTAGACTCTGCTACATAAAATCTCAGGATCTGATGCTGACCGAATTAGTAGAGAGTGGATACAATTTATTTTCTCGTCCGAGAGATTCTAGAGACTTTACAAATTTCAAAACAAACTAATCAGTAAAGGACAAAGTATCACAGTGAAAGGAAATTAGGAGTTTTCATAGCTTTTTTATTCATGTAGTTATGCCCTCCCTTATCAGGATTTGTCAGTAAATAAAGTGGATTTTTTTGTTCATTTGCTTCTTTTCTATTTGTTTGTTTGTTTGTTTGTTTGTTTGTTTGTTTTCTGGGTTGAATTTTTGCTAGACTCTTATATGACTCAGATTTATATTAAAAAAAAGAATGAAAATTTTATCTCCCAAGGGCATTGATATACAAGGTTTACTTGAAGTGGTTAATAATAGTAATCTTCATCTTCACCCTTTTTCATCTTGAAGCATAGAAACAAAGCTCTCTTTAGAACATTCAAAAAGAAAGGGCCTAGTTTCACTAGAATTCACTTCAGAATATTATCCTTTTGAAATCCTGACAGACAGCCAAGTTCTCTGTGCAGGTCTCAAAGCTTTGAGCTCTGTAGACAAACTTCCACAGGGATGGAGACACACTGAGAACTGGCCCATAGATTCTAGCTGGACCTTAACCTTGGCTCTGACAGTACTCAGTAACTGGTGCTATTGACTCCAGCAAGCCTTGCTCTCCTTGTCCATTTTCCTGAGAGCCCTACAAGTGCTGTGTGTGGCTTTATCTCCACCAGGCCCAGAAGTTTACTTAACACACTTTAAGCATCATCAGTGAGTACAAAGAGTGGCCCGCACTTGCAGGAAGCTCTCTGGTCTCTGACAGAAACATAATACTATGGCTAATCTTTTCTAAAGTATCAGTGAATAAAACTGCTACTCTTTGTTAATAGCCACTGCTTCTTTAGAGACTTTTGTATTAATAAATACAAAAGCAAAACCAAGAAAAATTTTATTTCTTGAGACAATTTCATACACACACACACACACACACACACACATATGTGTGTGTGTGTATATATATATATATATATATATATATATATATATATATATATATATATGATGATCAGTTTTACTCCCGATTTCACCTCCAGTTCAACTCAGAGCAATTTTCCCATGCGTGGGTATAGGGCCATGCATTGTAACAGGGGTAATCTACTCCACCAGTGGCCACAATCCTAAAGAATGAAACCCTAGCGTTCATTGAAGTTATCAACCTGGGTGTCATGACCCTTTGATGGGGCTGACCATCTCTTTCACAGAGATCATCTGACACCATCAGAAATCACAAATATTTACATTACAATTCATAATAGCAGCAAAATTACAGTCGTAAAGTACCAGTGAAGATAATCTTATGGTTGGTGGCTACCACAACATAAAGAACTGTATGAAATGGTTGCAACATTACAAAGGTTGAGAAGCACTGCTTTAGCAGGCCTCAGCCACCAATAGCATCCCAGTTCAGAATGAGATCTCATGAGCCATCCATACCTGAATATTGGCTGCCTTGATATTTGCGAATCTTGTGCAGGTTTGCACATATGCTGTTGAGTTCAGAAGTGCAGTAGCCTTGATGTCCAGAAGACAGTATTTCATAACGTTCTTCCTCATACATCAGCTCATGAACTGTTTCCATGTTTTCTTCTCAATTCATGTCCCTTGAGCCTTGGCATGGCAGGGATAAAGGTGTCCCATTTAGGACTTGGCACTCACACTCACTTACCTTTAACACTTTTCACCAGCTGTTTGAATTGACTATTGCCTGTTGCAAAAAGAGGTGTTTTGACAACAGTTTAAAGATGTCCTCCAGTGCTTCTATAAACATAAATATTTTGAAAACAGTCTGGACCCTTTAGCCAAACAGCCATAGCAGGGAGAACCTCAAGGTCTTGATTGTGTACCTGGATGTGGCCTCTTTTGGCCTAAGCTGAATTTGAATGGAAGTTTTTTCATCTCATTACATGTTTTCAAAGAAATATGATAATTAGTCTTTATATGTAATATATACTATGTGTTTGATTAAGAACATGGAAGGGTGTTTGATTAAGAACATGGAAGGGCACATTTTTCTTCTTACTTTTGCTTGAATTAATAACAAAGAAGTAATACATTTCCTGATGAGAATTAGAGGTGACAGGCAGAGATTTGCTTTGACTAAACTAAATCCTATTTCAAAACTGAAATTCCACCTTCCAGGTAAAAGTTAAAACGTATAATTTGGTTAGGAAGTTTCCCCCCACTCTCCATACATGGATCAATCTATTAAGAAGTTACAAAACTAAACAAGATTCAGAAGTTCATTACAAGTTATTAAATGAAACTTCGTATAATACTTTGCAGGACGACATGGTAGACACTTTGATCGGAGCCCTGGGGATGGCAGGCCCCTTTTCTGAGTGCAGAAAGTAGTCTGGGAATTGGCAATTGACTGACTCGGCCCAGATGTCAATACATCTCTCAATACATTATTTTTTCCCTAGACTTAATAAAGCCCAACTTTATTGTTAATCAAAACAGTTTCCTTTTTACTGATGCTGCAATGATTCAGAGATAATTGGACAGGATAGTGCACATTATCTAACAATGGAACTAACTTGCAACATTCATTCTTCAATGTTCTCAAGGTACTTAATGGGATGTGGGGTTTGGCCTGGGAAGTCAGTAATGTAGCTCTTTAAAATCTTTGACAATAAACATCACTTAGAGCAGCCTTGGTTCACTTTAACATTATCAATATACTGGGAAATAATGCCCCAAAATGAAACTTTTGAGAACTTTAGAATAAACAAGCAAATAAGAAAAAAAGAAACCAATGGGCATTTTTTGGGGGTAGGGGCATATCTCTGGCTTTGAGACCTAACATTTGGGGAAGTGTAACTGCTAACTCTTCCTAATGGTGGACTTTCCCAGGCAGCACTGAACCGTCTCCCCTGAAATAGTCACAGAATAGGGTTATCTCTGGCATATAGAAGAAGAAAAAAGGCAATATTTTATGAAATAACTAACACTGGAACTAGGCACATTGGCTTCGTTCTTTAGGCTGCAATTTTTGGATGTTATAAATTTCTACACCATGATGGTAATAATATTTGCTGTTTATATAACACCCATTTGCAGGGAGATAGATTAACTTCACAGGTGTTGTGTAACGAAACCTCACACCATGGCCTGAGAAGGAAAGTGAGTGCCTTTATTTTCTCAGATAGAAAATAGAAGCAAGACCAAGGCAGCGCAGCGTCTTCACATTTGCACAGTGGGCCCTGATGCAGGTCTTTCCAGTTCTTTGCTCATTCCCTTAAAAAAAAAAAAGAAGCAAATTCCTTTCTTGCTAATAAATATTTATTTGTTATAAAAACATTAATAGGAATATATTCTGCTGATAGAATGAGACTGACTCTTTTTCTTCTACCAAGTTTACAATCTCAATAAGACAAGACAAGACATGAAAATCCAGAGAGCCGGGCTGCAATTTGCACTACTAAGAAGCAGTTGGCGCTTGGTTTCCATTTCTCCTCTGAAAGAGGCCACATACATATTTCATCTCTGGTATATTTGGGCAGTGCATCGGTCTAAGAGCTATAAAGCTATTTAATTTTTTTTTTTTTTTTGGTAAAGCGTTTTTATGCCCGGTAATGGATTTGTATATCACTTGCAGCCTGTAACATGGCTAAGTGTTCTGATTGACAGAACACCCACGTTCAGACTTGTTTATTTTTTGATAAGGAAAATGCCAGCTGACTTCATCCATATGTGCTCCCCAACAGGATGAGGCATATTCACATGGAATGGACAATCACTTGAGATGAAATGACAAGGAGTACAAAAACAGCAATAAATGTGAAAAGTCCAATGTTTCTCCTTTGACTTGAAAATCTTTTAAAGCAGTACACTGTTCCTTTCAAAGATTATTAAAAAACCAACAGTCTCATATTAACACTTTTACATCAAGATGTTTAAGTTTTAATAGGATGAAATAAAGCTATAGGTTATAAAATATAGGCAAGTTAAACATGTATTATCCTACTAAAATTATTATAACACATCCAAACCAGCCCTGGCTAAGAAATAACAGTGAACCTTATTTTTTAAATGGTGAATGAAAATGTTTAAAACCCTGACTCCTGATGTGGTTGCCAAGAGAACTATCACCATTTACTCAGTTGCTTTTGTTGAAACATTCTCATTCCTTTATCCAAAAGACAAACTTGAATATTGCTAAGAAATGGAGAGGGGTCTGAGATTAACCTAAGGTTGTAGGTAAGGGATCAGCTCACTGCAGCTCCCTTGGTACCTGAGAATCTCTGGGCCAGAGACAGTTGGTATATGACTCACAAGATAGCAAGCAATAGGCATTTCACAGCTCAGCTGGGTTGCCTTTTTCTCTTAGCCTGAGATGAAAGAATGTGAGCCTACTAAATGCAACACTTAGTATCAGACCCCAGTTCCAACGGCTTGGGGAACCAAACCTCTCTGTAGGGCAGAAATCTGTGTAGCCTGTTTTTATTAGCATGGGTACCATATAAGCTTGTCCTCTCATCTGGACATCTCCATAGTGCAGGGTCTTCAGTCATCAATTGTATTTCAAATGGCTGCTTGGGACAAAAAACAAGGCAGTGTTTCTGCCATCAAAACTTGCTAAACTTCAAGGGGCCGTTGACAAGTACCTCCTAGGAGGCATGTTCATTAATGTTTCATCTTACGATGCAAATTTGACATTTCTTATTCTAATGTGAGAAGTAGTTACTGTGGATTCATAGATATTATAAATCAGTGTCCTGGCTCTCACTGTGGCTAGAAGCATTATTATTAATATTTTATTATTAATAAAAATAAGATATGAGCTGTGTTATCTTTCTATAGTGCCCCTACACATAAAACATGCAATTACATCACATTTTTCTGTCTTACAAACCTACCCTCACTCTAAATTTTTTGTTTTTTGTTTTTTTGTTTTTTGTTTTTGTTTTTGTTTTTTTTTTTGTTTTTTTTTTTTTTTTGTTTTTTTTTTTTTTTTTGCCCAACACAAATCCACAGTTAAGTCTTTACAAGTTTCAATTTCTTTGTTCATTTGTTTATGGAATTGTGCTAAGCATGAGCTACTCCATGGCCACGAAGGCATGCCCTTGTCTTCACAGGGAGTTCTGTTTGGCGGGTCATCGTGGAGGTTGCTGGGTACATTAGACAAGATCTCATGGGTCACTGTAGCCTGTCAGATTCATTTCAGCGTCTCACCAGGCAAGAGAACACTTTGGTTTTCCTGAAGTCTCTGTGGCACTCTTGTACTGGAGAGAGCCAAGATGAAGGAACAGATTGTCTGCACACGCATCAGTCCTGCCTGAGCTCGATTGGCACTTGCAGAGTCCACTGTTTATTTCATTAAAGTGAAATCTGTTTCTTTCCCGTCTTCTGCAGAATGTGAAGGATGATGGACAGCATGTGTGGCGACTCAAGCACTTTAACAAGCCTGCCTACTGCAATCTCTGCCTGAACATGCTGATTGGCGTGGGGAAGCAGGGCCTCTGCTGCTCCTGTGAGTTCACTGGCTCTGCCTGATGTCATCACCTTGCTTGAAGGGGACACTGAGCTCATGCAGCTCTCCTGTTTGTGTGTCATACCCCAGGCCAAAATGCTTATTGTACATCTTTCCCTGTAGCTGCTCAATGTTCAGGTCACTGGCCAACTTCCTTTCAAAGGAAATAAATGATGTGTTCCAATTCCATGGGTATTTCTTTGTATTGTAGTTTAAATTTTAAGTATTTGTGCTTCTCATTTCTCCTTGGAGTATTTAGACATTTTTCACTGCTTTCTCATATATTCCCCTTATAAGTTAACCATTACAGCTCTCAGTTTTACATATTTATGGAGTACAAAAGTGGGGGGTATGTGGGTGAGTGGGGGTGTGTTCTCATGTCTATGCTTGCTCATGTGTGTGTGTGTTCATAATCTAAGATTAATATCTAGTGACTTTCTCCATTGCTCCCACCTTATATATGGACCCAAATTTTCGTATTGACTTATATCTCAACGACTTTACATTGCATCCTATTGCATCTGGGAGACTCTCTACCTCCAGTACACTGAGGTACTCACAGGTGGTCAATTTTTTAAATGAGTTCTTGAGATCTGAGTTATAGTCATTGGTAGCAAGTGCTTTGCCTGCTGAGTCACCTGCTAAATGCCTCTGGTATGTTACTTTACATAAAGGAAAATCTTCATATGAATATCAATATTGGAATATAAGGCATTATAAGTCATATTCATTTTGATATTTTCTGTTTCCTTGTCTTGCAAGATTTATTTTATTCTTTTTTTCTTTTTTCCATTTATTTTATTTTTATTGGATATTTTATGTATTTACATTTTATTTATTTATTTTTTATTAGATATTTTCTATATATGCATTTCAAATGCTATCCTGAAAGTTCCCTATACCCTCCCTCTGCCCTGCTCCCCTACCCACCCACTCCCACTTCTTGGCCCTGGCATTCCCCTGTACTGGAGCATATAAAGTTTTCAATACCAAGAGGCCTCTCTTCCCAGTGATGGCCGACTAGGCCATCTTCTGCTACATATGCAGCCAGAGCTGTTAGAGATTTGCTAAGAGAGTGTATGTAAATATGTGTGTAAGTTAATTTATAAAATCATCTAGTACTGATTTAATCCATAATATTTTTTACCTAAAATAAAGTTTATATTCTCTGAAATAAGGTTAAGTTCTCCACTGATCCAGCAATTCAGCCACATCAATTTCTGCTATGCAATATGCTTTAAGATTTTTTTCTCCAGGTATATTATTTAACATTAAGAACTATACTTAAGCCAGGTGTGGTGGCACACGCCTTTAATCCCAGCACTCGGGAGGCAGAGGCAGGTGAATTTCTGAGTTCAATGCCAGCCTGGTTTACAAAGTGAGTTCCAGGACAGCCAGGGCTATACAGAGAAACCCTGTCTCAAAAAACCGAATATATATATATATAATGTCATAAATGTATATAATTTATAAATGAATGGGATCTTTTTAAGGTTATATAACATTTATGAAATATCACATAAGAGAAACATTTCTGATGGTCATGTTGGAAGGTCCAGATATACTAGAATAATCTCCATGTTAAAACAAACAAATAAAACAATAGCAACAAAACTATCTCAGAACTTCTATAAATTTTTAAGGGTGTGAATATTTTGAGGCAGATATAATTGACTGAAACAAGATAACTTTCAAAGAAGAGGAGTGGTATAGTAGAAAGGATAGGTTTTTGCTGTTTACAAAATGGTTATTAGGGGAAAACTCATAATATGAGTACTACTATAAAATAAAATAAAAGATATGTGTTCTTCCTGGCTGTGGTCAGAACTCACAGACAGGATATCTTAGAGTTTTATTAATAAACACCATAAGCATTACATATATTTCATTCATATTTCAAGAAGTAGATTTTTAAGTTGTTGGTCTATTTCGTTTTAAACACTTTTTCTGTATATTTATGAATTCTGAAGTGGAACGGTCTTCTCATACACAAGTGCATGTGACCCCTACTAATATTCAGAGTGAAACCACAAGACGCAGAGATGCACCCCAAGTGTGTTTTTGTTTTGTGGCATAGATTATATACATACATTTATACATACATTTACTAGTATGAATGTTTTTTTCATATATATTTTTGTTTCCTGGCGCCATATGTTGCCTAGTGAAAGTGGTTGTTTGAAGAAACAATATCATGATGGAAAATGAAGGATGAATTTCCCTGAAAGTCTGGCACGGATGATGGAATCTATTCTCCAGCAGTAGACAAATCTACCATTTAAAGTTTAGATAAGCCAATAGACAAAGCAGTATTAAGCACACAGACATTTACTCCCATGCCTGCCAGCTGCTCTCATGCCTATACTTTATGAAATATAGACCTCTTCCTTCTAGCAAATGACACAAAGCCACTTGGCAGTCATCAATTTGTCTTTAATATTTTTGTCATCTGGGAATTATTGTGAAAAATTTGAGCAAGGACTGATTTAATTAAGCATTTCCTGTTCCTGCTACGCCATGACAGAGGAGCCTTGCCTTCTCATATGCATACTATTTCCTGTACTAATTGGCCTTTTGCATTCCATGATAAAAACAGCCGACTTGGACTTTTTTCCTTGATGCGGCTGATTGGATTGATTAGAGAACAGTGGATGCGAAATGAGCATCTGTTAATGCCACTCTTCCCTCGTAAATGTGCAATCAGGACCAGGGTCAGCTCTGAATCTGTGTACCTGTTTCCTTTCAGTCTGCAAGTACACGGTCCATGAGCGCTGTGTGGCCAGAGCCCCGCCCTCCTGCATCAAGACATATGTGAAGTCCAAGAAAAACACAGACGTAAGTCTGGCCACACAGGCTTTCCACATGTGTCACTATGGATAGCGCCTCTTACTGCCCTGTTATTCTGTTCTAGGTCATGCACCACTATTGGGTCGAAGGCAATTGCCCAACCAAGTGCGATAAGTGCCACAAAACAGTGAAATGTTACCAGGGCCTGACGGGCCTGCATTGTGTTTGGTGCCAGACCACAGTGAGTACCATGACAGCACTGTACCGGAAGGCCATCAATATTGGAATAAACCACCCAAAACCTTGGGCGGGTGGTGGTGGGGTGTTCTAATTTCACCTGCCAGAGAATCAGATGTGTCCTCATAGGACTAAGGATTTTAGAGATGGTGACTTCACAAGCTTTTACAGAAGGGCCATTGGAGTGGGTTCTAGCATTTCCCAGGAAAGCAATCAGAAACCACAAATGAGAGTGGGCAAACAGAAGAGGGTCATTACTGCCACACAAAACTATTTTCCCATGTATGTTCCTTACCTCCAGGTACTTTGTGAACTGCGACACAAGAGGTCTTGGTGTAGTAATGATTAGGGAAAAAGCACACTGGCCAAAGATTTAGGATACCACCTGGTTGACTGTCAAACTGCTTCAAATAAACTTGGGAATAAACATAGTTATTATATGGCACTACTATATCTTTTTAATTTCTGAAATTAGCATAAACAAACATTTCTTCCTTTTGAGCAGAATAGCTTCTTAGTTCTTCAGTTCTTTGCATCCTTTTACCAGAATAAACAGCAGAGGGCACTGTAATAGTTGGCAAATCAGGTTATGGTAGAGCTACAAGGTTCTGTCCAAACCTACAGGTTAAAAAGTATTCTTAAATGACACAAACAGAGAGAGAGAGACAGAGAGAGAGAGAGAGAGAGAGAGAGAGAGAGAGAGAGAGAGAAATAATTTAAAAAAATCAAGTTGAGTTATATTTCAAACTGAAATTAAGTGTTTGCAGATTTGAAGAGTTTGGTTATTATAATAAAATGTAAGAACATATCAATGCTCAATTTTAAAAAAAAGACCATAACAAAACAATTATATATATTAAAAATACATTTGGGAAACTAATTAGAAGACTATGTAATTTTTCTTGTCCCAGAAGCCTAGTTCCAGCCCCACAGCATTTTACACAGCATATCTTAATTTTAACATAGGCTAAAATTTTAAAATATCAGTATTGACTTTTTCACTTTTATCAGATTTAAAAGCAATATATTGAATATGTTGTGTTATTATTTTTACTATTCTTATTACTACTACTATTATTATTAGATTTTTTTTTATTCCTTAACAGATAATATTTATGAGTGCCTATTAAGCTTTAAAGACAGGAATTAACCTGCGTGGTCTGTAGCCCCAAGCTCTCCGGGGGGGCGTGGGGGAGGGTGTCAGAAGTTTGCTATTCGAGTCATTTCTTCCTCCCACTTTGTTTCCTGGAGTTTCTCTGAGTACTTTCAGAATTCTAACTTAGAGCAACAGTAGGGTCACCTTTATTAAATTTATTAATTTTGTGGCTAGTGTCAGAATATATTCACCTGAAAATATTTATATACTTAGTATTATTCATTGCTTTCTTGAGCTGCTTTATGGAAACGTTAGCCTAAGACTGTCCCTCAACTAAAGGTGCCTGATGTGACAGATCTCTAAAGAACCAAATGTCATCTTCACCCTCTTGGAGCCAGGAGAGGGCAGGAATGTGGTGCTGCCTGTAATGGGCTTTTTAAGGAACCACCTGAGTAGATTCCAAGAGAAATTTGCTTAAACAGAAGATCAGAGAATGAAGCAGAGCTGCACTTCAATCTTCCTCCAAAACCTATTGCTCACTTAGCATGACTTGAAATCACAACTTGAGAAACGCAGAGTACTAACATGCCCCGAGTCATTTATAAACTGTGCCACTGTATCCATTGATTGCCTCAGTCTGGGACAATATTCTTACACTGTAAAATAGAGTTGATAATACCTAACCAGTAGGATTGTTGTAAGGATTAAATGGGTAAAAAGTCAGTGTAGATACGTTTACAACTGGAGCACATACTTAGTAAATGCTTAGTGACTATTCTATCAACTTAGTGGGCAATACTTAAAATGAGATGTGGTGCCTATTGTGAACCCTGGTGTCCATGGGGCATGTCATGTGTAAAATTCAGGGTATGGCAGTCTCATCTTGGTAAGGATTTATAAATGAAAATTTCCCAGGCAGGCCTAGTCAGAATGACAGCTTGCATCCTTAAAGACCATAGGAAATTGTGTGGCTTCAAGCATCACTAACTTTTATGTCAAGGTCCATAGACTTGCATTTTCAAGAGCAACTCCTCAACTCTTACCCTGCTATTTACAAGTGCTGATCCTCAAATGATGTTTCCAGTTACTATGCGAGTTAGAAGTCAGGTTTTTCTTGTCTTTCACATTTTTCTCCTTCATATAGCCTAGTGCTAAGCCCTTACATTTCTTGCTTAAAATATCTCTCCCAGATCTGAGGTTTTGACTTCATGTTCCCAACCTTAGTGCAAGCTCTTAGCACCCCCTCCCCACTAGGTTAGAGTAAGAATCTCTTGGCTTATTTCCCTGACAGAAGGTACTTCTCCTATATGTAAGCTGCCATAGCACCACTAGAAAAATCTTTCCAAAATTGTAATTTGATATAGTATGTCCCCTTCAGCTATCTATAATAATTCCATGACAATAAATGCAACCTCTCCACCACTTACTTCATTTTGGTTTTGAATTCTACAAAGCACAGATTTAAGAAGCACAAGTTCTTGCATCCTCCTTCACCACTGAAGTCCCTGTTAGGCTGGGTATGTTCAAAGGAACCCCTGCAGAGGCCATGATTCATCCTCACCTCATATTTAAAATGTCCCATTCCTTGGACCGGACTGCACTAGTCTTAACTACTTAGTAGGAAGTAGGCTCAGTTCTTTATTTCCCTTGATGGTTTTTTTTTTTTTTTTGATGCTAATATTTTCTTCTTCAATTTATTTTATCTTACTTTACTTCCGTTCTTAAAGAAATACTGAGTTGTTCTCCAGTGGTTTCATTTCTGAATGACATCAACATTATACTTCCATTTGCGTCCATTGCTATAAGTTGGTAATACATGTTTTTCATAATCATCTGATGATCTTAAGGGAGTGCCAGGTTTCGAGGAAATTCTCAGGTTCTCTATAATGAGTCATATGGTAATCTTCATGTTAGATATTGAATCTCAAATGCACTTCATCTTTAAATTTTATCTCAAAATACATTTAAATAACTTATAATACTCAAATCTCATTAGACTGGTTAATAAATCTTAAAACATAAGTGATAAGCATCCATTCCTGCAGTTTTATATCAATGAAATGTATCTAGATATACTATTGCAGCCATCTTGTAGACCTAAAGATAAGTTCTAAGAATGCTGTAGCTCTTCTGTAAAGCATTCTACCTAACCTAGAAAATCGGTAAACACCCAGGAAAACAAAACACAAAACAAAACAAAACAAAACAAAACAAAACAAAGCAAAGCAAAGCAAAGCAAAACAAAACAAAACAAAACAAAACAAAACAAAACAAAACAAAACAAAACAGCTGTATCTCCTACTTAAGCAAATATTTTCTGTGCTTTCAACTTCATTCCTTTGAGAATGAAGGAACAAATGCTCATCTTGGTTTTCCTTTTCTTTTCCTTGCTTATGTCCTGCCACTATTGAGACCATGTTGCCAAGTCTGATTCATACCTGCTGCTGAGTGTGTCCTTGACATGGTCGTTACTCTGTGTATCAAGAAAAGATGACTTCTTGTCAGGCAGGAAATACTAGGATGTGAGGTTAATACAACTATTTGAGATTAAAAGAGAATGCCTATCATATTCATCTGAGTTACTAACTTGTTATCTTGTAAGAATGTACTTTTAGTGAAAATAATAAGCTCCTGACAATGACATTTTTCTCATTGTCAAAAGGTTTTGAAAGCCATAGACAGTTTATTATTTTGCAAATACCATCATTAATGAAATTGCCTGAGTTTATAAAATATTGATTTCATATGAAAGTGTAAACTAACAAATTTCTTTAAGTCATGTCATTGAACTTTTATTTGTAAGAGGGACTATTTTTTTGTATATGAATCACTAAATTCTAATGAATATTTTTCCTATTTTTCTTTTTCTACTATTCATTTCTACCATTAGCTCAACACCTCTCCATACCACACACACACACACACACACACACACACACACACACACACACACTTTTTCATCCAAACTTGAGACAGATTTTACTAATAAACATAGAGCTGGCTCTAAATTAGGTGCTACTGTGAGCTGTCAAATTCTGAAATTATTTCCAAGTGTTTAATTCAAGTCCAAGAAAAAGCTGGTTCATATTATTTGACTTTAGTAGATATATGCCTGTATCTGTTACCCTGAAAGATAGTTTCTGGGGATCTTAAAAATAAATTTTACTTTTCTACATGCCATCTTTTAAAAATATGGAAAGATAGCTGTGGACAACATTTTGAAAATGACTTTTGAAAGGCAAGAACTACTCGTCTTGGTAATTCTGTTCAAGAGTCAAGATGCATCTGTGATCTAATTCATTTCTAACCTCAAGGAAGACCCCTGTCTGTCTCTTCTTACCTTGGACCCTTGAAGACAGTCATCAGTCTTGGGCATCTTGCCAACTCTGTATATATCATAGATGCTGATGCATGGAATGGCATAGAAACAAGTTTTCCCAGCCTGATTGTTGTATTGCTAGCACACAATGCCACAAGCTAGGTAGTTTTTAATAGCGAGAGAGTTGCTTCTTATACTTTGGAGGTTGAGTACTTTCAGGTTAGGGAGCATGTCATATAAAACCTTTTTTTTTTTAACAGTCATAACTTGGAGGATGCCATTATATGTCAAGACAAAATAAGTATTTGTCTTTAGGCCTACTTCTGATTCATTGTACGGTTGCTAATTCTTTCAGGTATCTCTCTCATATGTCCATCTAGCTCAAGTTAGCTCCCTAAGGCTTCATCTGCAAATACTGTCAACATTTGAATTTAGGGATTGCTCTACATAGACCATAAAAAGTAGACTTAAGGAACAGTGCTGATCTAAGAACCTTGCTATGGTTGGTGATAGATTTTAACACATTTCCCTTTGTGATCTCTTATTGAAAAGAAACATACGCAGATTCTCAGAAAGCACACTATTAACAGTAACCTAAAGAAAACCAATTTATTTGTTTTAATTCTATTATGTAATTTCTATTTAGTTGATACGTGTATTTTTAACAGACTCTTGTTTTCTTTAGAACATTTTCAGTTTACAATGCAGCTAACACAATCATTTATTTATGACTGATAGTCTTGATTTGCAGCTTTTTTTATTTGTTTTTACTGTTTGGCTGGTTGGTTGGTTTTTAGTTTCTGTCTTGTGGACAGGTACATTTCTGGGCAACATGAAGCATCAGAGACAGTTGTTCCACAATTTCACTCACAGATTGTAAAAATGACCAGTTCTTTAAACATGTTGCCCACAGTTTTAACCTTTCCCTCTATATACAAGATCATGGACCAGATAGCCACTAGAATATACCTTCCAGATGAGATGTTTGAGTTTAGTTTCCATAAATATAAGGCAATACATGGCTAGTTCATACAAATCTCTTAAGGCATGTTCCTTTTAATATGTGCTCCTCTTTTACTAATGGGCAAGATGCTTCCTCATGGTATGGATCCTGCTACATGCTAATGCTTCTTTAAGACTAAACAGAAAAATTCAGAGATACTGGACATTCTGGCATTTAAACTTGAAAATAAAATACTGGGCTTAGTTAGGTCTATAAAGGCAGCGTCCCATGAGATATATTGAGTTATATCCTCACCTACTTTAGTCTCCTGGTCAATTGGATAATTCTAAGTCCTTAGTTCTTTCCATTTGGCCTAAGTGTAAAAATCCGATACTGATTTTACTTACTGTTTATATTGGAAATACATGAGATGGAAGAGCACACGAAGTTGTGACTCTAATACTGTCTGGGAGCTATGCTGGCCTGAGGGTGTGTGTTGCTTACCTGCATTTTTTCACAATTTGTCATTTTAGGATGTCCCATAGAGTACGAATTCTAGACAGACTCACTCTGTACACACAAAGATTGCCATATCAGAATGTTTTAGCTTCTGCCTCAGTTTTAAGGTAGTTGTACAATATCAAGGAGGAAAAACTCATTTTCTATGACAAGCCAAAATCCAGAAGAGACTTAAGACATAGGGTCTGCTTTGGGTTTTCATTGTGTCAATGGGCTCATTTTCTAGAGCTTCTATAACAAAATGCCATAAGCTAAATGATAACATAAATGTATTCTCTTATATACTGGGAGAGAAGAAGCTTAACAGAACAATGTCAGCGAGGCTATTAGCCCTCTCCAGAGTTTAGGGATGAATCCTTTGCTTTTTACCAGATTCTGGTAGTTTCTAGAAATTCTTGGTGCTGCGTGCATTGTAAAGACAACTATTAATATCTCAGCCTGGCTTGTCTCATGTGGCCTTCCCTCTGTGTCAGTACTTCCTGTCCAGAATTCCTTCTCATTCTAAAGCTTCCAGTCAAGGGCCAGACACCCAACATGATTATATTCTAGCTTGAGTATATTAATATAGGTTGTATTTGCAAAAAAGTTCACATTCACTCATATCTGGAGTTAAGATTTTGATCTTTACATATGATTTAGATGGGACCATTTTTACCCCACCCCATGACAGCTTATCTATGAGTCTATATATTCAGGATCATATTTATTCCATGAGAATAATTTCAATAAAGCAACAGTATATTTTAGAGTTATTTTAAGGAAGTTGCATTTTTATGGCCTGGCAGAATGTAGGTTTATTTAGTTCTATTGTATACAAGAATTCAGATGCCTCTTTGACTTTACTGCCTTTTATCTTTTGGCAAAGATTAGCATTGCCTAAGCAGAATTGTGACCCATGTTTATATAAAGAAATTTATGTACTACTGTGAGAAGGACATGGTAATTGTAGATAGTTGTGTAAAAGTACTTTTGTTTCGTATATTGGGCAGAACCTGAACTCTAAAGAAGAGCCTCTGTGTGACAAATGCTGGAGAATACAGGACAGCACAAATCCTCCTTGAATACAGTTCTCTCACCACCATTAAATCAACAATATGCCTAAACTGAATGGCTAATTAACAGCTTAAACAGAGGAGTTAATACAGCTAAGGCTTAAATGAAATGACCTTCTGAAATGAGTCTATAAACTGAAACTGAAAAATACTGTGGAACAACACACATGAAGTGTGTCTATTTTATATACTAAATCAATATCAAGTAGGGAAAGCAGAAATTTATAAATTGCTTTGAGAATTATTTTCATCATATCTTTGATAAAAACCATCTCTTTGCTTTCAAACTATCATACTTTATCATTTTGCTATACTTTTACTTTAAACTAGTGGTCAAGGTTGATAAAAATATCAGCTAAGGTTCATACATACTGTAAAATAAATATTGCATTATATGGTTACATGTTAACCTAATGTCGGGCTGGTAAATACAATATAAAGATCCACTTTTATAATCATAATCATCTTCTTTTATTTATATCCTGCTCCTACTGAGATGAATCTCAGGTTACATTTACATATTGAATTACAAAGTTACAACTAATGATGGGATCAATTATGCCCCATACTGAGCTGTGCACTTTGGAATGACTTTGAGAAAACATGAGGGTCAAAAAGAAAAAAAGCATCAACAGTGCACAGTCGTTTCAAGATTATATTGAAGGATAAGCAAGGATACACTGTAGTTGGCAATAAATTGTGTTGGTAAAAGAAGCAGGGCTGTTTAGTTTAAAATTTTTAGTTTAAAATTTTTAGTGAATGTCTGAGCCTGTTTGTTCTTATAATTCTTCTAATATACTTTTAATGTATTATTGCATCGAATCAGCAATGAACTCTTCCCTGGATGCTATTGTCATGTAGTTTTGATATTGCTCCTGTCTCCTTTTCTAGCTGCACAATAAATGTGCTTCTCATCTGAAGCCCGAGTGTGACTGTGGACCCTTGAAGGACCATATTTTGCCACCTACCACAATCTGTCCAGTTGTATTGGTGAGTTCGTCTTTATTATTCTGGTGTCAGTTTTACATACTGTGAGAAACTGGAACACTATACCCATGAGTATTTTCTGGAAATAATTTTTCATTAGTTAAGGGATAACCCTGCCAGCCTACCCCATACCATAACTCCAGAGCAGAAACCTCTCTCTGCTCATGGCTTTCTCTTCTTCCTTGTGCATACATGGTGGAGTAAGGATGCTCAAATTGAAGCCGACACAGGTGTTGTCTCTTAGTCACACTGTACTTATCAGAAATTGTATGTGCAGAATGCATCTACATTTTACATATTTTATAGATGTAGCTTACCAGGAAATGAGGTTATTCTTGTGGGCATTTTTGCTAGGAATGCACATTCTATGTCTAAAGTTTTGAGGTCTCTCTTTTAGGTCAGAGGCTACCTTGAAGTGACGACACAGATCTCGCAATATGTTATGCGTCCCTACTAGCTGGTTTTTTAAAAATTACTAAACAATAAAATTTACTACCTGCCTGTTAATTACCTATTAAATAAATATAGAAATGAAAAATGGAGTGGGGCTGTAGTTATGAAGACTCTTAATAAGGATAGAAACAAGTATTCAAAGACATTGTTAATTTTCAGAATCCTAATTGTTACTGAATGAAAAGTTATTTCACAAGACACTACATTATCTGTAACACACATCATTCTCTTAAAAAACAACCCAAGGAATTAAATGCCTAGAACTTTGGTTTCATATAATAAAACTACAACAACTAAGAAATGTTACACAAATACGTTTGTAAAGGTCAACTGAGAAATTAATCAAATTACTCAATTTTTACCTACTTATAATTCATCTTTGTGATTATCTGTGAAATACTGATGGTGTTTAAAATACTTCTACATACAAAATTATTATAAACTCTTTATTGTATTGAATTACTAAAAGAAAGAAACAAATTATCTTCAATTTTTGAGGATGGCAGTAATTAATTTTAATATTTTCCCAGTGCAATACTTGTTAAACATACATAATAAATGAGATTAATTATAAATGTTGAGAGTCAAAAAATACTTTAGACTTTAAATTAATTTGTTGCTACCTTTATGCATTTAGAATAATGAAAGAATAATAAAATAATGAATAATTTCATTTAGAAATAATGAAATAATAAAAATAAATAATTTTAACATTACTTTCTTTCTAGAGAAATTATGTAATTTTGATGGCTTAGATGCATCTTTAAGGTTTTAATTCCCACAAAAATTCTTAATGGTTTTTCTACCATTAAGATTCATGTGGGATCCCCTGCTCAGTGAGAACCCTTCAGGCCAGACTGTGTCACATAATGCCAATCATGGGGTGCAGCTTTTCCATCATCCCTTTCTTTCAGGAGTTGAAGGCTTGATAGCATATGTTACATGGTTATTCCTGCCTTCCCACCGTCTAGGCAAAAATTCCATTTGGATACTTTTAATTCTAAAATGTTATTTTCAATCATCAAATATTTATGTGGTGTCTATCATGATTTGAATCTCAACTCTTCTTTTTGAGTCATTAGAATATGGTTTATGGAATATGTTGCTGTCTGAGGAAAATCCTTACCTACATTTGAATCACTGTCATTATAACTCACTAGGTCCTGGCTGTTTCTTGAGACTCTTCCTTCAGAATCTTTGCAGGGGTTAAAATGCCATCTTGATGGCTACTGTTATATCACTTGGATCTTGCTTCTGGTGTCACAGTTTCAACACTTTTACTATTCTTTTTATTGTGATATCATGGCTCTGTTTAACCCCATGCCTCTTTTACATTTTTTTTCTCTCCTGGGATTGTCTTTCCCAGTGGCATTCTTACAATTCTGCTTCCTTTCCATACATCTCTTAGCTGCTTCCTGGGTACACATTCTAAAAGGCAAATACAAACTATCTCTTTTACCTTTAAAATTATTGTCACAATTCCTTATTTGATTTCCAAAAATTCTCCTATGGTAAAGAGAATTCTTAACTGGATCAACCCACTCTGTGTTTTACATAACACAAAAGGAACTGAAAATCAAGGATAATTGAACTGCCTGTAATTCTCAAACCACACCTGTCTACTCAAGCCTCAGCAGTCTTGTATCTGTTAATAAAGCAGGTGAAATTACTCCAGCTTAGGATTTCTACCACCATGCAAAGTAAGAGTGAAAGGCTATTTTTTTTTTTTTGTATAATAGAATAAATACATCGAATATTATACCCATTGAGTATTTAAAGGCTCATCTTTTATGTTCACCTTAGAAATGTTGGTAAACTCTTTAAACTGGTGGCTGTTGGACCTTTCTAACCTGTGGACTCTCATGACCATCCCAAGAAGGATTTGACACTGTTATCTGTTCTAAATTTTTAGTATTCATTTCAAGAAAACTAGTAGGCCTTAAAAAATAAAAAATACCTAAGTTGTTTTTTTATTGTTGCTTACCTTTATTGGATGATTTACCCATTTTAAATGTCTTTGCCAAAGGTTTTTGAGATAACCTTATGCATGAAGCCAGAGGTGTGTTGGGCTTAGATATTGTGAAATGGCCACTCACATCATCTCTATCATATCATATAAAATGTCAAAGAAGTAAAAACAGCTACTTATATGTAATTATCTCTTAGATTTTTGTTAAAATGGTTTTATTGAAACTAGATGCACAGGCTATAGCATTCACTCTCTTAAAAGACACATTTCAGTATTGTTCAGCATACTCGGAGTTGTGAAGCCACCAGTCCCTCATCTCATGACCGCAAATATGTCTGTCTGGGGACCAGGCCTTCATTTCTCTTTGGTATAGCCCCTTAAGTGCAGAAGTTTAATTACCATAGAGATGGTGTTTGTTTAGGGTTAGTATTTCTCACATCAAAAATAGCTTTCCATATCTTTACCATCATTTGGAACTCAGCGTTTTCTACTGCAGTTTTTCTGGTGGCTAAAATGCTTTCCATTATATTTAATATCCCTTTGTTTTTGCTCCTCACTGCAGAATGGCCATGAGAATCAAAGATGTAGTTACCTTGTCAAAAAAGTTAAGTTCATTTAATGTAAATAGTGGATTCATAATTATCTCTGTTCCATAAAATGAGAAGTTGCTATCAGTGTGGCATATAACTTTAAGCACTGAGAAGTGATATCCGATGTAAGACTGTGACATGCATGGTCAAAAAGACATCTACAACATGACAACATAAGGATAACTTGAAGAATGTTAGAGCAGAGACCAGAATTTGGGAATTGACTTTATGTTGGATTGGTTCAGATGATGGGAATATGCAGCCATTTGTGTGGGTGTGCAGGGTGCTCACTACATATCTAGAAGTTAAGATACTCAGAACAGTTTATTGGATGCTGCTCCTGACACTACTCAGAATAACTGCAAGAACTTGTTCCAATGATTACTATCAGCCAGTGATGGATGAGGAGAGGTGGCAGAACTATGTGGGCTTCAGTGTTTGTGCTAGAAGAATATTTTTAGCTGGAAGACAAGAGTCTTCTCTATTGGAACCATTACTTATAATAGCTGTGAATGTGGGTATAAAGAAAGGGGTGCTATAAAGAAAGAGAGTATAATAGAAGAATGCAGATAGTTCATCAATTGCAGATCACAACTTATAGAAACAAAGAGATGTGGAAGATTGACGGGAAAATAAGTAGTGGTGTACAGAATATTTAACAAGATGCTGGTGTTTAAGTGTGATAAAAGAGAATACCATTTCCTTGATGATGCTCAGAATTATATATATATATATATATATATATATATATATATATATTTAATATATAATTTCAATATTATATATTGAAATAAATATTCATATGGATTGTCTAAAAATATTTGTATGCAGGCTTTGTGTAGTTATTTACCAGAAAAAATACATGATTATGTACAAATTATAGAACTTAATACCACATACACATCGGAAATACAACATGAGATAAGGCCTGAATTTCATCTAAGCTAGTAGCTGTTCCTCTGCTGCAAGTGGAAGAATAACTGGATAGGCAAATCTAGACCACACCCACACACACTGAGACGTTTGCATATAGGTCTTGACAAATATTCCTGTTTTACCAGATGAACTAATAATATCTCTCTTTGGTAAATGGAGCATGATGTGTTAGTTCAGGAAAGTTCTATAAAATATACCTAGCATTAAAAAATGATTAATTTATATCATCTTTATATTATTTGGGTTTCACTGGAATTTAAAATTTAAACATTGAGTTTTAATTGAAAAATAACTAAATATTCATAAAATCTAAAAGGACATCAATTTTAAATCTTCAATTCAGTAATATAAAAGAACCTTATAAGATATAACCTCTGTGGTATGTAGATCTTATGTTCCTGCAACTAAACTAGATATGTCATGTGACATATTGCCTTAACATTTAAATATATATAATTAAATATATTTCAAATCATTAGGATTTTATATAAAAATAGCCACACAATTTCTGTAAAAGAGCACATCTAATATAAATACTGTTTGTGGATACCACTTTCCCCACCCCTTATTATGTTAGGAGTAACCATTTAGTGGAAATCTTCTAAAAGGCCAGTCTCTTCTGACTTGTCCTACCCAATAATACCAAGTATCACTGTCACATGCTATTTTGTTCTAGAAATATTCTGTTTTATAGTGATTTTGTTTTGTTTTGTTTTGTTTTTCTGTAGTGCATGTTTACCTGCAACACAGGACAGTAATAGATGAGATAGTTGTGAAACAGGCACCACATATTGACAGATACAATTTAAGTTTTAATTCTATTAGCTTCAAATGATTATCTTACCTCCCTTTAAACTCAAACATATCACTGTAATGCATGATCAAAGCAGTAGCCATTAACAATGAGAGAATGTATGTTAAGGAATTGACCTATTTAGTATTTTCTCTCCGTTTGGACAATTGTGGCAGTCCTGTGGAATAATGTCTCATAGATATAGTATATTACTAAGTTTTAGTAAAGTTTATGTAAATGCCACCCTGACAAATAGTGATGCTTCTCAGATTGTATAAAGTGAAAGAAATTATTTGAGTGATTTAGGATCTAAGAATATTCCTTAGCTTTGAGTCAAATGGTTCCGATTCTACCTCTCTTTTCCCTTCTCTGTTAACTCTGTAATGTGGCCAATTATGGTGTTACTGCAGCAGCCATCTACGTAGTCCTACGTATAACACCCTCAGAGAACCATATGCCATATTAACTTCTCCTCTTCCGATCTCTCTTACTCTTCCACAATTTTAAGCATTCTAAATTATACATTGTAAATATGGTGATTACATCTTAAATAGCATAGGGTATGTGAAGTCTTCCTTAGAGCATGTGTTAAACTAAGTCACTACTCCACAGAATGTCAGAAGGTCTGTTAGGGAGTAAATATGGTGTGCGAGTCTTCTTCACAGTTCGGTTATTATGGGATCTTTTGCATCTACCTATCACTTACCTCACGCAAGTGAGAATTAATAATAACAACCCCAATGGTGAACATCAGCCAGTGTTACGAGGAGGGATACATCTGAATTCTCTACATTTCTCAAACTTGCGAACAGTCTGTAGCTTCCATAGATGTAGTGTGTGGTGGGGAGGTGTGAACACTTGATTGAGGCTCGAGCTTGCTGCTGTGAGCTTCATATTCTACTTTTATACAGTTTCAGTTCCTTTGCTCTTCTTTTCGACTTTACCTCTATCACCTTTGCCTAAAGTCACAGAACCCACGTATCTCCTTGAAATTTTCTGCATAACTGACCTGTGATTTTATGATTTGTACCCATGCAGTTTTCTTTTTTTTTTTCTTTGTCAAAAGAATGGGGATAAAGTACATTGTCAGTTCTCAATAAATGTTTCATCAGTTTCATTACTTAATATTCATTTAATTAATATTCATTATAGGTCAATTCATAATTGTCATCATGGTAATGATAGGCAAAGGGATCTCATTTTTTCTATATTTTGAAACTCTAAAAGGTTCAATTTCATGGTATTATTCACAAAGGAAAGTTGCTTTGTATTTATTTAATTTTTAAGATGGGCAGAATTCAATAGTAGCATTCAAATCACAGCAAGGAGTACAGAACATTAGAGTAAAAATAGGTCTACATTTGTTTCTGACTAGGCATATTCTTCATGTATGGTACTAACAGTTGCATCATAGGAAAGAGATCAGCACAGAGCGGCATTATGTAATTCTTGAGATGGACAAAATTTCACTACACTGTCCTGATTAGCTTCATAGTTAACTACATTGTTCTGGTTAGATTTACTTTGCTATGTTATGTGGAACTCATCTGTATGCTGTTGTCACACACACACACACACACACACACACACACACACAAAGAATGTCATTTCTTAAGAAAAGGGTTACTATGTCCACTTATATATGTTTCTTCATAAAATATTTCATTCTGACTTTGTGTTTATTTTTAATAGGAATATAACAATATTTCTATAAGTTTGCATTATAGTTTCTACTTGAAATTTAATTGTACACAGAGCCAGTTATAACTCTTTTTAAGGAAACAAATTTGTGCCATAGCAAGTTTATCCCAGTTCATAGAAAAGCCAAAACACAGTGCCAGTGAAATATAATTTGGAAGTTTGATGAAGATAAAAATCAAATGGAAATCAAAAATATGCATCCATACATAAACATCTCAAAGGGGGATTTAAAGCCATGACAAGATAAAAATATTAAAGTAAATGCAAATGAAATTTAAAAAAATCACATGTGCCTGTGATTCACAAATAAGGATGTGAGATCATCTACTAATGAATGGTTTAGGCTCTTCTACAAGTAATTTCCAACAATGGTTAAGGCAGGACATATAAAAATGCAGTGCATAACAAGAGCTGAGTAAATTCATACCAAAGTTAAGTTCAAACTTAAAGTGTATGTCACTGAATGTTACAAATTTGACAGTGGTACTTTTTCCACCTGTAGATTTTAGGAGCTTTACAAGGAAATTCAGGATCCAAACTTGATAGTGTTAATCTAGAGAAACACTTTGGAGTTTAATTTATATATAAACCCAAGATCAATATATGGCAGTGGCAGGCATTGCCTCTGTGTCCCAGTAACTGTCAGTGCCATGTGGAAGCCTTGTTTCATTTTGTGCTGCATTTTTATAATGATAGCAAATAATATGTAGAGTGATGGCTTATGGGTAAAGCTCACTTTAGTATTGTCAAAAGTAGAAATAATTCTTCAACTATAGGCCAAGAAAGTAGTGTATCCCATAGATACATTGCATGCCTGAACATTCATTGCATAGAATGAAAGAAATAGCTTTTGCAATTGTTTTTATTGACAAAGGACAACAAACAAAACAACTACTCCATATTGGCACAGTTGAAGCATATGATGAGAGGGTTGAAGGATAAGAAGGGAAAATAGGTGAAAGAAAATAAGCCAGATACACCAGATTCAGTGTAATGCAGAGTAAACCCCCAGGGCAACTGACCCTTGTCTGATGCATAGGAGGATTAAGGAAGTGTCTTGGATTCCTGGAGAAGGACACAATGCTATTCCTAGGCTAAGAAACAAAACTAACCATCCTTTTTAAAATTTTAGATATAGTGAGAAAAATCAAACGGAATGAAAAGCATCTGTATTTTCTGTTTGATTGATTCCTTCATGCAATTTCCATACAAATTTTTTTGCCTCATAAAATTATTCCAAGGTTTCCTGGAAAGAAAAATGTATTAAAGCACATAATATTGGAAATAATAATAAGGAAAACCTGTTCTAAGTGTCTGTAGCAATATTTTTGTCTTGTTAAAGATGCCTTGATTAAATAATGTTACATGGCACTAGATATTAGGGACTTGTGGGAAGTCTCAAGACACATGGAATCACATGTATTAATGAAATATAAGACATAATCTCATGTGACACTTGCCAGAACATCAGCTGTGTTGAGATTATTGTATGATTACACGGAACAGTTGAAAGAAAGTTACATTTCTATCCTCAAATAATCCATATGAATTAAATACTAATTTCTTGATAAGATTACTATTTAAGGCGTTTTTACCTAAAAGGAGAATGTTGAAATGTTGGACAACTGGTAAAAGAAAAACAGTTTTAAACGATAAATATTAAAATTTTCAAATCTGAGTAAAAGCTTATTGTGCTACCCCATAACTAAAAGCCATCTTTTATAAATTCATGCAATTTCTAAAATTGTCCATTGCTATCTAATATGTATCAAAATGCTGTTCTAGTCAAACACTGAGAAGGCAAACTTGCCACAAACCAAGTTATAAAGGTGTCCAGGACTGTGCCCTCCTATGCTATGCTTGTCTCCTTCTAGGATGATTTTGATGGACAGGACAGGCATCAGATCTAATGACATCAAAGACAATGCTTTGTGTCAGTGTCCCCTCCTAAGTTTAAAATGTTGAATGCAACCCAAGTCAGACTTTCTGAAAGCCGTTAGACCTTGTAAAGATGTGCCCTGCAAATGTAATCTATGGATTTAATGTTTCTTGCTGAGAGAGAGGATCATAAAGGACCCATGTTCTGTTTTCACAATTACGTCAGTTTTTCAGTTTCATTTTTCTTTCAAATGTAAGGACAAGTGAATTTATCTGTATGTTGTTCCATAGACATCTCCGTCATTTTTCATATTCTTCACTCTTATTTTCACTGCCTACACCAACCTGTGTTTCTGTTTGCCCACAAATTGCAATAATTCTATTGAATCCTCAAGCCCAATCCTTGCTGTCAAATCTAGATGGTAAACCTCTCACTTAAAGATATACCCCCAACCCCCCTCACCCCCCAACACTGGCACTCTTTCCTGGTTAGTTGACTTTTTGTTTGTTTAGCTTGGTTTTTCCACTTGACAAAAACTAGTATTTGGGAAGAGGGAACCTCAAATAAGCTGCCCCCGACAGTTTGGCCAGTGGAGTATTTTACTTAGGGATTGATATGTGAGAGCCCAGCCCACACAGGTGGTTCTTAGTTGTATAAGAAATCAGACTTAGCAAGTCATGAGGGGCAAGGCAACCAGTAGCTCTCTACTGTGACTTCTTCACTTTCTGACTCCAAATTTAGGCCTTGAATTCCTGCTCTGGCTTTGCTTTTCTTTTCTTTTCTTTTCTTTTCTTTTCTTTTCTTTTCTTTTCTTTTCTTTTCTTTTCTTTTCTTTTCTTTATCTTTTTTATATTTTTATTAGGTATTTTCCTCCTTTACATTTCCAATGCTATCCCAAAAGTCCCCCATACCCTCCCCCCCACTCCCCTACCCACCCTCTCCCACTTTTTGGCCCTGGCATTCCCCTGTAATGGGGCATATAAAGTTTGCAAGTCCAATGGGCCTCTCTTTCCAGTGATGGCCGACTAGGCCATCTTTTGATACATATGCAGCTAGAGTCAAGAGCTCCCGGGTACTGGTTAGTTCATATTGTTGTTCCACCTATAGGGTTGCAGTTCCCTTTAGCTCCTTGGGTACTTTCTCTAGCTCCTCCATTGGGGGCCCTGTGATCCATCCAATAGCTGACTGTGCTGCTCTGGCTTTTCTAAGTAGTAGAATATTCTATGAGAGTTGTAAGATGAAATAATAAACCTTTTCCCTCAAGGTTGCTTCTGATCAAGGTTTATCACAGCAAGACAGTCTCTTAAGGGTCATGGTATTTCTAGCTTCATTTGAATAAGTTACGCAAATCCAGAAGGAATGTCACTCTGGAACACTGAAACAGTCTCCTCCTTTCTACAGTATGTAACTCTATACAATCCATAAGTGCTTTTCAAATTTTTTTCTCTGATTGTTGCTTCGTCTGTACTCGTGGATGTTACTGTGCGTATAGAACTCCCTTTTTATTTTTTCTTTTATTATTTTATTTATTTACATTCAAATGTTGTTCTTATTCTCGGTTCCTATCCATGAGCACCCCACTCCATCCTCCCTGCCCTTTGCCTCTAAGAGGATGTCCCCTACACCCACCCACCCATGGAGACAGATGCAGATACATACAGCCAACCATTGGACTTATCTCGGGGTCCCCTATGAAAGAATTAGGGCCAGGACTGAAGAAGCTGAAAGGGATTGCATCCCCATAGGAAGAATAACAGTGTCAACTAACTGGACTCCTTGGAGATCTGAGGCCAAGCCACCAACCATAGAACATAACTGGGCTGGTCTGTGGTTCCCGCTACATATGTAGCAGAGGACTTCATTGTCTGGCCTCAGTGGGAGGGCATGAGCTTGGTCCTGTGGAGACTTGATGCTCTTTTGTCATTCTAGTACTCTCTGCCTTCTGGAAGAATGATTTCCTGTGAACACAGTTTATTCAAAAATCATGCCTAGGAACTCTCTGTAGCCTCCACATGTGGGTGTTTCAGGGAGGCAGCCATTGGGCTACTAACAGGCAATTTTAGAAATCCTTTTCTTTTTTCTTTCTCTTTTTAAAATATTTTTATTACGTATTTTCCTCCTTTACATTTCCAATGCTATCCTAAAAGTCCCCCATAAACCCCCCCCCAACTCCCCTACCCACCCTCTCCCACTTTTTGGCCCTGGCCTTCCCCTGTACTGGGGCATATAAAGTTTGCAAGTCCAGTGGGCCTCTCTTTCCAGTGATGGCCGACTAGGCCATCTTTTGAGAAATCCTTTTCTGACCCTCTATGGCGTTTGACATGATTAGAAATACTCTTCCTCCATGCTTTGTATGGTCCATCCACCATATTTCTTTAATTTTGATTTTTATTCTCTAAGCATGCTACAAGAAAATGTGGATGCATATTCATTTCATTATTGAAATACTAAAAGAAAACAAAACAAAAAATCCTTTCATGCTAAAAAAACAACAACAAAAAAACCACAACTGTATGAGAGAGTCCACTTTTTGTCTACGGAGTTACAGCATTACTTATTTCCATCAAGGTATATATAATAGCTGGGAATAATATTGTGTTAGAATATATGGTAAACATGGATTTAAAAGACAAATATCCATACACACATGTATAACATTATGGAATAAATACTCTTGAAAACTTAAATGATTACTTACAAAATGATTGGAGTGTATTCCTAAAGACCATATAGAAAATAGCAATTTAACCTAGTGTTGATCCAAAATTTCCACTGGAAAGCAGTATAAATATATTTTTTTATAATGATTGTCAAATTCTAATAACAGATGTAAGTTTTACTAAAATCTATTTCTAAATTCATTTATAAGATACAATTAAAAAACAGAATGTGTTTAATTCATTACACATAGATCTTTGAAATTATTTTCTGTTTATGGCATAGTGCTTTTAAAATTTGGAATATTCATATAACAATAAATTATTTATTTAATACAATGTTATTGAAATGGAACATAACACACATATTATGGAAATATGAATAGACTATAGGTAGATTAATTTCATATGAATTCATACATTTTTATGGGAGGTATCACATGTCCCCAAGATTTCTTATGCATTTACTATTTTTACCATGTTTTATATAATCTGAATGTGTGGTATGATATAATATGCATCGTTTAAAAAAGAATATATTCTTAGGTGCATGCATATGTTCATCTTAAAGAAAATATGGTATTAAAATAGCTTAAGCTGGGTTAAGGGGTTTGGTGTTTTATTAAAATACAAAAATAGTTGGTACTTTTATAAGTCTGAGCACCTTTGATCATTATTTCATAAGCTTTACAAGTGTAAATATTTATTTTAATATCCTGATTTATAATATAGAGGTAAAACACAGTTGCCTAGACACTTTAAAATTAAAATGAGTTTGAATACCAAAGACATTCAAGCTCATGATAACATCGTTTTGAAATTTTCAGAGAACAATGTGGTATCTAAAATCTTACCTAAACCATAAATAAAATTTCGTCACTGTCTAATAAATGCTTTTCAAAACCTAAGATAGACACTGGTTTGTTTAGCCAGATATCAGAATGGGGTGCTTGTACCTCACACTACATGCCAAAGTTCCGGCTCATGCTAAATGGATTTGAACACAATTTGTGCATGCAGATCTCAAGTGGTAGCCTCTTAATAGATGCCAGCCACTCTTTATTGCTGCCCTCTTTTATTTCAGTAACATTTTAATTAATTCACACTGATTGAATAAATGTACATTGAGACTTATTTCCTAATGAGGGCGCATTTAGAGGAAAGGTTCTGTATCATCCTGATATCCTGTGGGTAATTATATTCTAATTATATGGTCAGGGGAAAAGAGACTATAACTCAGTACTGATATTGTTCGCTGGGCCCAATTAATTACAAGCACATAATGAAAGTTCATGATAAGGTTGACTGGCAGTCAGTGTAAATTTTGATCCAATTGAATTGTTCCTAAAGTGAATACAGCACTGGACTTTAACCTGGTTAGAGAATGCTTTGGCATGAGATCAGTGGGTATTCCGATGGACAAAAGATCAGAATGAATTCTATCACAAGCTCTGTGTTTAATGTTTTCTTTTTTTTTCTTTTTCAAAGTATGGTGAAAGGAAAACTAAGCTCTGGCTGTAAATATCATCATCAATATTATCATCAATACTCTCTCATTACCTGTGCTGATTCTGGAGTACACCACTCCCATGATAACAGAATTCTAGAATTGGCTCATGTTTTATAAAGAGGAGCAACAAGCATAAAGGGCAGCATTATAAATGTATTATGGATATGAAATGTATAGGCATCAATCTGGTCCATTAGCTCTTGGAAAGTGGATACTCTTCTCTCTCTTGTTCAAGCATCTTCCTTTCTCTCCCGTTATACTCAAGTGATATGATACAGGTGTAGATGCTTTCCTCAAACATATGTCTTAAATGCTTATTAATGGGAGAAATAGTGAAATAATCACAACAAAACATATGTGTCTGTTCACATTGTGTGTCCCTTTTATCTCAAATTTTCATTAGCATATTTAAATATACATGATGAGAAGATAGTAAAATAAAAGACATTGAGATCAAATAAAAGGAAACTCAATAAAAGTAAATATGTAAAACTTCTATTCGATATTTTTTAAAATCAAGATAGTATCATTTCTCCATTTCCTTTCCTCCCTTCAAACCCTCTTAATATCCCCTTTGCCCTCCTAAAATTCATGGCCTATATTTCTTTAATTCTTATTGTGTGCATATATGTACATGGATATCCAGATACGTTCCTAAATACAACCTGCTCAGTTCATATAACATTACTTATTTCCTGCTCATTTCATATACTATTGCTTTTAAATTTGCTTTCAGAGAATATTTTTAAGGTCTCCACCTGCCAGGAGATTGCCAAGCCTGGTAGGCTGCTGGAATGGTTAGCACTAGAGATTTGCCTGTCTCTACTTCTCTGGAGCTCAGATTAAAATCACATATCATCCTGCCAGCCATTTGATTTGGGTTCCGGGGCTGGAGTGTGGGTTCATAATTTGCATTTACCAAATATTATACTAACTGATCTCCCCAGCATAAGTAAAATAATTTGCCATTAACTTTCTGTAAATACAAGCTTGTAAATTTAACTTTGGTCAAATTTAAATTAGAAGTGATTAGGCAAGAGACTGAGTGGAGAAGAACTTGGAGGTCTGGAAGAAGGAAGAGGAGGAGGAGGAGGAGGAGGAGGAGGAGGAGGAGGAGGAGGAGGAGGAGAGGTAGCCATAATAAGAATTTAATGTATGAGAAATTTTTTCAAAAGAATCATCTACTATATATGGCTTCTCAATTTTTTTTATTTTTGATATTTGGATTTATTTACATAAAACAATATTTATCAAAAAATATAATCGATAGTCCTTTGAGCTGACACAAAACACTGAGCTACACTTTACTAAAGGGTAGCAGTAATGGTAGAACCACATTGTATAAAATTCTGTATTATTGCTTGTGTGTCTGCACATGTGACCGTCCATACCATATAAAGCTGGTATAATGAAATTGGAATATGAAAAGACAGATCTTGAAAAGCAAAATGTATTTAGTTTCTATATCTTAGGTATGCTAAAATATTTATTCTTATGTATGAGAAAAAAGAAACATCAACCCTCTAACTTAGACTATATGTACCTTTATAAGCATTTTCCCTTATTCTGATTTTCTCTCTCCTTTTAATGTTTATTTTTCTTTTATTGTAAATACTCTTTAGCTTTTATCTTTTAATACCAGAGATATATCCTTTATATATAGAAGAGAGGGAGCAGTTTAAATAATTTTATTGGTGTACTTTCAGAATACTTCTGCAGTAAAAGGTCTCTCGAATTAATCTGTATTGACCTTTAACAGTCCTTTGCTTTATTTTTTTCTGCATATTATAAATTCTTCATTAACATTTAAAGATAAAATGGAAAGTTATTTATAAAAGTAATGCAGTCTCTGTCTGTCTGTCTCTTTGTCTCTCTGTGACTCTGTCTCTGCCTCTCTCTCATACATGAGTGTTTTAATGAGTGTGTTGTATTTAGAATCAAACCTAGACTTCTGTATATTAGGAAATTTCATGACCACGTATCTATATCTACAGCTGCCAACAACAACAACAACAACATTTTTTTTCTGTTATTTGAATAATGAGAGCATTGGGTAGCAAACACGTTTCTATGTCTTACTCTTATTTTGGGTACTAACTGGGTGCTTATTTAATTAATAAAGTGCTAAAAATCCTAATCATAAAAAATGAGTTAGTTTGGTTCAATGGAAGAGTTAGATAAGATTTTAAGGTAAAAGCAATATCCTAAAGATACTAACTTTCATATGTAACTGTAAGGCTGAATTTTGTTAATTTCACATTAGTCTTAAAATAACAGATGACTCTCATAATGTGAGTACTCTGTGCCATATAATATTTTAACTAACTAAAACTTCCAATAATCTCCACCAAAGATTTTTCTTCATCTTGTGGCAATCTGGAGTAAATTGTTAATTTATAATGATTAAATATTAGAAAATACAAAGGCAAAAAATATCCTAATGCGTACTTAAGAGTAATAGGATTTTAAAATTTCTTCGATATTAAATTGAACTTAGTAAGTGCCCTGAAGGCAAATGCATCTTTTAAACTAATTATGTGTTCTGTGTATTCCATTTAATATTAAAAAGATACTGATTAAATAAAATCAATCACATTCTTTTGTAGTCACATCTCTCATTGATTAAATAAAAATATACATGTCTGGTATTAATTCTAATTAAAAATGTATTACACTGAGAATTATATACTCAAGATAATTTTCAAAACTAAAACATTTATTCATTTCATCCTCAATATTTAAAAATATGTACAGAAGAGTGGAAAAGCAGTAAAAATGATATCTGAATTTATATCCTAAGATCGAACAATTGCCTTTTTCTTCATAAAGCTGTAATGTAACTCAAGAAGATGCAACCTGCAGGCAGGTTAATTTAATAGCCACCCTTCACCTACAGGTGCTGATTGTAGGAAGCTCACAGATGGAGCATCTCCATCATTTTCATATCCAGAGGCAGGGCACTATCTGGAAAAGTTCTCAGGGGTGGTACCATTATTAGGTGGACCTTCAGTTCACTTGCTTCTCTTTCTCATCTTTAGTTACTATTTTTCAACCCTCTCCCTTACCTTTTTCATCTCCAAGCCTACCTGGTCTATGTTCATGTCAGTGGCTTGCTAATACCTCTCCTGATAAAAGGAAGAAGAGCCCCTACATTAGTATTCATAAATCACTAATTCAAGACAAGTGGTAAGAAAGTGACAGATTTTCAGGTCATTCTACAGTAATTGTTATCACTTGCTTTTATACTGGAACTATTGTTTTTTTTTTTGTTGTTGTTTTTTTTTTTTGTTTTTTTTTTTTTTTTTTGTTTGTTTGGTTTGCCAATGTAGTATAAAACTTCGGCTTCTGACATCAGATCTTAGACATTTTTCTCACATTTTTCTATTATCCTATAGTCCAGGTGGGTTCTTACATTGCGATTCTCGTGAGGTTAATAGAACACTAGCATTACATCAGCACAATGGAAAAACTACAGTATCTGCTTGTCTCTACCTCATCTAATTGTTCACAATAACTAGTTCCTTGGGTACCATTCATTATGACCCTGACATCCAGCTCTCTCTGCTTTTCCTTTCCATCAATTTACTAAGATATATTTTTCCATTTTGGGGAATAGGACTCTAAGTCACCATGAAACCAATGTCATTATTTCTGTCTCATCTATATACGCACAGGCATTTTCTCCAAATATCCACTGCTTTTTCTAGAATGAAGTATACATTTTAATTTTAATTTAATTAAGGAAATATTCTACTACATTTAAAAAATATGTAGTGGAAAATACCACATTTTTTTATTAATTAGGTATTTTCTTCATTTATATTTCCAATGCTATCCCAAAAGTCTGCCATACCCTCCCCCCAACTCCCCTACCCACCCACTCCCACTTCTTGGTCCTGGCGATCCCCTGTACTGAGGCATATAAAGTTTGCAAGACCAATGGGCCTCTCTCTTATTTGCTTATTTATCTCTTAGGGAAACAGGTTCCTAGTTATAGTTGTACATTATATTCACTGATGGTACGGAACCATTTATAGATACTCCATTTCTATATTGAGTGTTCCATAGTTGCTTCCTCATAGGAGAACTATTCTCCTAAAGGAGAATGTGTTTTTCTAACTTGGAAACGTTCTAAGATTCTTGCTGTCCATGGTGTTTTGGTTGCTCAAGAGTTTCAAGTGTTCCCTAGTTCTTGACATAAGACGAGAAAAAGATCAATAGGAATAAAATCAATATAGTGGTGACAGATAGTTTTGAACAAACTATGTTAGAAATGAGCACAATTTATCCATCTTTCATTGGTTTACCTGTTCCATACACTGAGTAGATAAGAAGCTAGGATTATTATTAAAATCAAGAAGTTTTCAGTAAAAACTCTGTCCAGCCTCTTGTCATTCTATAATAATACCAATTACTTCTATGGATTTCTTTTGTCAATGGAATACTTGAACAAAGTTCCTTTTTACAATTTAATACATCTTTGATTTCAAACCCAGACAGTAGTATTTAATAGTCATATTAAGGAAGGGTCTTCTAAAATGAGTTGTAGTTCAAGAAATCTTGATTTCTTCTAGAACTATTCTACATACATTTAAAGCTACATCAGATTCCTATGGCTGTCCACTATGCTTCTTAGCTTTTAGGGTATTATAGATATAGATATACATTTATTAGTTATCGATTTCTTTATCTATCTATCTATCTATCTATCTATCTATCTATCTATCTATCTATCTATCTGTCATTTCCCTCGTCATCTCTATAAGTCCTACTGGTTAAGACAGTAAAACAGATTTGTGTGTGTGTGTGTGTTATTTGTAATACCCTGTATCTTCCTTCACCTGGCTTAGATATTTTATAAAAGATAAAATACAATTGTATACAAATACATAAGAAATTCAAGTTTCAAACCAAACATTTTATTCACAGTAGGAAATTTTATCCACATAATCAACAATCCTTATAAATTTGAATTTCATATACTAAGTTCCAGAGAAGCCAGGATTGCATGCTTTTCAAATATATTAATCTTTTTTTTTTTGCTTTGTACACACTGACACATGGTGTGTGCATACACACACACACACACACACACACACACACACACACACACACATTCCTCAGATGAATCACACAGTCATAGCAGTTGTAGATAATGGAAAATATACTGTCTTGAATGCTAACATTTTTCTGTTTAGATTGGTCCTTTAAGGCTACTCTTATATTTGATGTGCCAGGGTGTTGAATATACTCAATGGGGGGCCTCCATCCTCTCAGAAGAGCAGGGAATATGGGGGAGGGATGAAAGGTTTTGGGAAGTGGCGACCAAGAGGGGAGGCAGTTTGTAGGATATAAAGTGAATAAAAAATAACTGAAGAAAAACCTACTCCCAAATAAAACAGTCCTACATATTTCATTTTGCATCAATTGTGTAGATTTACTAATAGTAATGGGGTACTAGTACCTTACTTGTTTTCAGATTATGGACATAAAGCTGTGGACTTTTCCAGCCAGGCTCACACAAGAAATTCTCAATACTTCTCCTGCCTCTGAAAGGCATAGTCTATAGGAAGAGTTGAGAGCATTCGGGAAAATGGAGTACTGGGATGAGCAATATAGTTAGGGAGATTGCTGTGTGAACAGCAATGCCAGCCATGAACAAGTTCTCTCACAAACAAAGCCAACTTTGGAGGTTTCTTGTCTCATAACATTGTATTGGAACTCTTCTTCTTCTTCTTCTTCTTCTTCTTCTTCTTCTTCTTCTTCTTCTTCTTCTTCTTCTTCTTCTTCTTCTTCTTCTTCTTCTTCTTCTTCTTCTTCTTTCTTCTTCCTCTTCTTCCTCTCCTCCTCCTCCTCTTCCTCCTCCTTTTCTCTTCCTCCTCCTCCTCTTCTGTCTCCTCCTCCTCTTCCTCTTCTTCTTCTTTTTTTTCTTCTTCTTGACTTTTTGTTTTATTCTATTTTTACAACCTACAGGTTCTTTGTGTATATATTCTGGCTTCTGGTTTTATGCTTTTATGGGATTCCTGAGTGTGGAAATGAGTGGGTCACCTGGGTCTGTATCTGTTCCTTATGTTTTTTCATAGGCTCTTTTCCTTCTGTTTGTTTGATATATACTGTTCTGATGTGTTTATTTTTGTTTTGTTTTGTTTTATTATTATTTCTCAAAAACCTGTTAGCTCCTAAGGAGAAAAAGAAAGAAGATATATCTGGATAGGAGGGGTGGAAGGGAGACACTGGGAAGAGTTGAGAAGTGAAAACTGTAATAAGGATATATTATATGAAAAATACTTCAATGAAAAGATTCTCAATGATCAATCTACTGACTACATAAAGATGAATAAAATTATCATTGTAAAACAAAGTATAATGTACAAAGGAAATGGAAATTTGTGTTCTTGATGGGTCTTTGTAGGCTGCTTAGCTGAAGTCATGATTTGGTAAGTTGTTTCACAATGTTGCATATTCTGCTTTGAACATCCCTTGTTTGTTAGAAAGAGGCCCTTTTACTAAATCCAAGGAAACAAAAAGTATATGAAAAGTCTATAGTTCCAATTCATGTATCACGCAGATACATGGTGATACGGTAACAGGCACTGGTGTTTTATTCTTAGCTTTGTTTTTTTCTGCTTTTTTAATAAACTTCTCTTTTTCAGCAGACTATGCCCAGTGCTGGAGCCTCAGTTCCTGAGGTATGTATGAAATATGTTGCAACTATTAAAAGTGAAAGTCATGGTCACCTTAGATTGATGTAAGAGGTACTTAAATGATTCCAAATCTTACATGAGATTAATGTTTAAAATCTATACAATAATCTTAATTGTATTGTCAACATTGAGATATTGAAAGTAAACTTCTTTGTATTTTCACTTCTTTGTAAATGATGGAATAGTTTTGAAGAATGTATCACTTATAATTGTGGAAAAATTAAGAATAGCTGAAATTATGTTTCATAAAATGTATAGAGAAAAATCAATATTTTGGAAAGTATGGCTGCTATGCATTTTATTCTCAGTAACAATGTATATGAAATTCTCAATAACAATGGTAAAAAGCATGGCAAAGATCCAAATCACTTCAATTTTATAAGACTATCAGCATGTAGTATTTGATAATAGTGTGCTGAGAAACTTTGGCTCACCAGAGTGACATAACTATCATGAAATATATGGCATCATATGCAACTTCACCAGAATCATATCTAATCCAAGTAAATGCCTTTTGTTTACAAATAATAAACTTTTTGTTGACACAGCATTTGGTAATTTATAAAATAAAGATCTACCATTTTATTTTTAGATTTTTCCCCCATATTTTGTATTTATTCCAATCCATATTTTATTCCCCCATTCCCTGATCCACCCTCAGACTGTTCCATATCCCATATCTCCTCTCACTATCCTGTCTCTGTGGATGTCCCCATCCCCCACCCCACCTGATCTCTAAATTCCCCGGGGCCTCCAGCCTCTTGAGGGTTAGGTGCATCATCAGAATGAACACAGATCCAAAAGTCCTCTACTGTATTGTGCTGGGGTCCTCATATTAAGTGGAGGCAGTCATGGGTCTCTACTCTGATCCATCTTCATCCCTGCATATTTTGTAGGCAGGACAATTTTTGGTTTAAAACTTTTGTGAGTTGGTTGCTGTCCCTATCATTCCAGTGGATATCCTGCCTTGCTACAGGAGGTGACCACATCAGTTTCTGTATCTCCCACTAGTTGCAATTCTCAGAGAATTCTCTGTTTATCTCTTTATCCCATGTTATAATTAGGTTTTTCGCTTGTTGATCTGTAATTTCTTGTGCTCTTTATATATTCATGATACTACCTCTGTTGGATGTATGGTTGGTGAAAATCTTTTCTGATTCTGTAGGCTTCTGTTTTGTCCTTTTGATGGTATCTTTTGCCTTGAAAAAGCTTTTCAGTTTCATGAAATGTCATTTATTATTTATTAATCATAGTTACTGAGGTAATAGGTTTTTGTTTTTTTGTTTTTTTGTTTTTTGATAGTTAAGTTGTCTTCTATATGAATGATTTTAAGGTTACTTCCCACTTTCTCTTCTATTAGATCTAGTCTTGTTTCTTGTTGGGGTTTGGATTTAAGCTTTCTGCATAATAGATATGGGTCTACTTGCATTCTTTTACCTGCAAACAGTCAATTGAACCAGGACCATTTCTTAAAGTTACTTTCATTATTTTATTGTATGGTCTTAGTTCCTTTGTAAAATATTAAGTGTTCATATGTGTGTGAGTTTATTGCTGTTTTCTTTTATTCTATTCCATTGATCAATCAGTCTGTTCCTATACTAATACTACAAGGGTTTTTACCACTATTACTCTGGAGTAAAACTTGAAGTCAGGGATGATGATACCCTCAGAAGTTCTTTTATTGAACAAGATTGTTTTACCTAACCTGGGTTTTTTGTTTATTCCATATGAAGTGGAAAATTGCTCTTTCAATGTCTGTAAAAAATTGTGTTGGAATTTTAATGGGAATTGCATTGAATCTGTAGATGTTCATTTTCACTATGTTAATTCTACTGATCTAAGAGCTTGGGAGATGTTTACATCTTTTGATATCTTCCTCAATCTCTTTTTTTCAGAGGAATGTCAATTCCTGTAATATAAGTCTTTTATTTGCTTGGTTAGAGATCCAGAAAGATATACAATAATATTTGTGGTGACTATAAAGGATGCTGTTTCCACAATTTCTTTCTTAGCCCATATATTGTTTGTGTAAAGGAAGGCAATGATTTTTGTAAGTTGATTTTCTATCTAGCTACTTTGCTGAAGGTATTTATCAGATGTAGGAGTTCTCTGGTAGAATTTTTCGGGTACTAATGTATACTAAAATATCATCTTTGAATAGTGATACTTTGAATTCTCCCTTTCAATATTTGTTCATTTATCTCCTCTAGTTGTTCTAACTAGAATTTCAAATACTATGGTGAATATATTTGTAGAGAATGGGAGCCCTTGTCTTGTCCCTGAGATTGCTTTAAATTTCTCCCCAATAAATTTAATGTTGGGTGGTTGTATATTGCTTTTATTATATTTAAGTATGTACCTGGTATCCTTGATCTCTCCAAAACTTATAATATGAAGTGGTGTTGGATTTTGTAAAAGAATTTTTCAGTATATAATGGGATGATTATGTTATTCTATTTTTCTTTCAGTTTGTTTCAAGAGTGGATTAGGTTGATAGATTTTCATATATTGAGCCACTCTCGCATCCTTGGAAAAAAGATTACTTGTTCATGTGGGTTGACTTTCTTTTATGTGTTCTTGGCTCAGATTCTGAGTATTTTGTTGAGGATTTTTGCTTCAATGTTTATAAGGGAAATTGGTCTGAAGTTCTCTTTCTTTGAGAAAGAGACTGTGATTTAGGTATCGACATAACTGTAGCCTCATAGAATGAGCTTGATAGACTTGCTTCTATTTCTATATTGTGTGGTAGTTTGAGGAGTATTGGTATTAGGTATTTTTTTGAAAGGCTGGTAGAATTCTATGTTAAAACCTTCTGGGCTTAGGAATTTTTGTTTTGGGTTTTTGTTTTGTTTGTTTGTTTGGTTAGTTTTTGTTTTGGTTTTGGTTGGGAGACATTTAATGGCTGCTTCTATCTCAGAACAGCAGTTATCCCAAGTTAGAAGGACATAGTAAGCAATAAAAGTAAGAAAGTTATTCACATCACACTTCACTGCAGTGTTCAGCCTCAGCAACAGATATGCAGTGAGCTTAGTGAAGTCATGTCATAAAGGCTTCACTCAGTTTTTCAAGGTCCAACTATTATTGAATGGCTATTTTATACCGGTATCAGTGAGTCCATTCTCTATGTTTATCCTGGCATAAATCTCCCCATGTTTAAGGTGAAATAAATAGTGATTTTCAATGGGAAATAACTTGTAGCATAATAAGCAACTAGGCATAGATGTGGCTCTAGACCCATACATAAGCTTTTGTCCAGAGTTACTTTTATTTAAATAATTTTTATGTTAGTGAGAAATGGAGGCTGGGAAGACATTTAGGGATTTAACAACATTTGCTCATTTTGCAGAGGGCTCAGGTTTCATTTCCCTTGTCCACATGGCAGCTCACAACTGTTTGTATCAGTAGTTCTAGGGCATCTTAACACTCTTTCCTGACATCCTGCCCTGACCTCCATAGGTGTACAAACAGAACATGTCATATGTGCAGGCAAATCACTCATACATTTAGAAATAAATAATTAAATCTAAAAGAAAGTTCTTAAATCAAGAAATAGATATCATTAGACTCTATGTCATTCATTTTATTTGCGCTTAGCATTTACACATAAACTTAACTAAGAATTCTGGTCATCAACTAAGTTTTAATATAGCTTCTAGTATTCCCAATAGATTTAGAAGATTTGGCTTTTTGGAGGTAAATTTGGCCAGTAAAATACTCAAATTACAGAGAAGGTCTCTAACAACAGCAAGTACAGCTATGTAACTGTTACTATATTTTTATCTTGGAACTATTAAATTTGATAGCCCTAACATATTAAATGGACTCTTTAAATACCACAAATAAGAATATGACATGGTGGATTAATTTCTCAGCATTTATGGGTGATTTCAGTGACCTAGCTCTGGTCTTAGAAAGGGTGGTAATACCACACATACCACTAGTGTAGTGGCTGAGAAGGCAAGTTCTGGGATCCAAGTGATGGCTGCAGTTAATGGCAGAGCACTTTTTCTTGTGGCTTTGTATGAAGCCAAGTTCTCTGTGGTTGTGGGTTTCTCATGCTGAGATTGTACAGAGAAGAGAAACTCCTTTGCTGGAGGTAATCATCGCTCCCTGCTTGTAGTTGTCAAATAATCGATAGCAGCAGGCTTAAGCATTGTCATGAAACATCTCTTTTGAGAGAGCAGTTTTCACCAATGTACAAACACTCCACCTCATAGAATCAGCATGGTACAGAAAAAGCTTGTTTGTAGAGCAAGTATTTAAAGTTAGGTGTTTTTCTTTTCTTTTTTTTTTCATTTATTCTGTCTTTCTGTTTTCTGTGAATGGTGCATGCCTTTTCTGTTCTGTTTATTATGATGATTATTCTCCTGGAATTCAAATACAATGCATTCTCCTGTTAAGATCTGTTCCATGACTCGTGAAGCCTGAGGGGAAAAAAAAAAAAAACAACAACAACAAAAAAACCCATTGGATTTTGTGTTTAAAATGTCTGCATAGCAAACACAAGTGGTTGGTATTTGAAAATGCTCAAATATCAATAACTGCATTTCTTCTTTATTTTGTGGATATATGTTCTATATTCTCGTGGTCTTTTAAAGTAGTTCTTTTCAACGTTTGAACAATTTCTCTTGACTAAAGGAATAATTTTCCAGTCATTTTTATCTAGGATAATTTATCTGGCAGAAGGATATTTGTCTAAAATTGTGGTTTAGAGCTCCAAATGCTGAAACACGAAACTGCAGCTTAAAAGGAACACCCAGCTCACTATTGTTCTCAAAAGATTTTTCTGTGTGAAGTTGGGGAAACAAAGATGGGAAGCTCTCCATGAAAATAGTTTTAACATTAGCAATTTGCTTTTTAATACCATAATGGCAAGATTAATGCACTCTTCAACTGGCAGTGAAGCTCTCCGGCCAGCCTTTTATAAGGATGTAAATGTTACCCCTCCTTGGTCCTCTTAGGACAGAAAGTAATAATTATGGGTTATCTAAGTGGATATCAGAAACTGTATCTAACTACTCTATTTGTTAACTTATACTTTGTACATTAAGTACCATAAATATCTTAGAGAACTTCTAGACAGGCTGGAAACAGATATGAAACAAATAAGTATAATAATAAGCACACACTAGGGGCAGGGGAAGTAGATTATTAGTTTCTTCTGACTTTTTACTGAGACTCCTGATTATTTCTCCAAACTCGGTCAACTAACTCATTTTCCCAAAGGAAGAAATACCCTTGTTTTCTTGACATATGTGTTTTTCAGTGAAAGTTTACTATTTTAGTATTAGGCAAATTACATACAATAAACAATATGTACCTTTTTTTTTTCATAGTCCAGCCTATGAGAGGCAAATGTTCTAACCTGGTGTCATCACCTTCCTCTCTACTGAAGATTTTAGAAATTGCTCTACAGATTTTGTTTTTGTTTTTGTTTGTTGTTGTTGTTGTCATTTTAGATGTTAAAAATAAAATCTCATCAGCTTAAAATTCAATTCTGAGTTTTAAGTGATTTTTTTTAATGTTTTGTAACTTTCTCCTCTGTAGTATTTATTTAGTGCCCTCCACAGACTTTCCAGAGAATGACCCTTTATTCAATGTACTTGGTGATATCTAGATAGTCTTAGCAAAATGGCCAATGCTAATAATAACTAAATAGATGCTTTGGTAGCTCAAGATAAACCAATGTTTCTTCTCATAAATTTTCAGTGTGGTACAAATAAATACTTTGTTGTAAAATTGCAGTTATAAGTAGAGGCATGAGCTCAAAAAGGCATTCTTTATGACACCAACATGGTTTAGATAGAGAAGAAGACCATTTAGTGTATCAATGAGAAGCTCATTGATAATTTGAATAGAAGATGACTAGTGGTGATAATTCTTGATTGATTTGAAAAGCTTAAGCATAAAGAAGAGGAAAGAGGAGCGCAATCATTTTATATATGTTTGCATATATAAAATTCCAAGGAGCGAAATTAAATTTCTCAGTATGTAAGATCTCTAATAGTAGCTTCAAAATTTATTTTAGTTAGAAATTATTTTCATGCTGAATGCATTTATAAATACTAATTATAGTACTAATGAAATCTTTCAAAAGTAATCTTTCTATTTTATTGCTTACATAGCAATAAAGTGTAATAGTCCTTACAGAATTGAACATTGGCTGCTTCTGGATCACTAAACTTTGATTTCATCCATACTGTTTCTTTAATTGATATAATATTTTGGTCATGTTGCCATGAAATAGATTGATATGGATTGACTTGGTTAAAAGCAAAGTTTTTGTATTTCTTTTCATCTTATCTTTCTTTTTTATTGCATATTTTATTTATTTACATTTCAAATGTTATCCCCTTTCCAGATTTCCCCCTCAGAAATACCCTATTCCATTCTTCCTCCTCCTGGTTCTGTGAGGGTGTGCCCCCACCCACCACCCACTCACTCCTGCCTCCCTGCCCTTGCATTCCACTAGACTGGGGCATTGAGCCTTCACAGGACCAAGGAAGGGCCTCTTCTCCCATTGAAGCCCAACAAGGCCATCCTCTGCTATATATGCGGCTCAAGCCATGGGTCCCTCCATATGTACTCCTTCGTTGGTGGTTTAGACCCTGGGAGCTCTGGTTGGTTGATATTGTTCTTTCTATGGGGTTGCAAACCCCTTCAACTCCTTCTGTCCTTTCTCTACCTCCTCCATTGGGTTTTCCGTGATCAGTTCAATGGTTGGCTGCGAATATATATATATGTATATATATATATATATATATATATATATATATATATATATATATATATTAGAACACATTCCAGATTAGCTAATTGGGCCTCAGTTTATAATCTTAGAGATATTTTAAAAGACTTCCTCTAACAACCATTTCTGACTCTTAAATTTAACTCAATTTATGTAATATATATAATATATTTTTTTCTTTATTACAGGAAAGACAGTCCACAGCTAAAAAGGAAAAGAGCAGCTCCCAGCAGCCAAATAAAGCAACAGACAAAAATAAAATGCAAAGAGCTAACTCAGTTACTATGGATGGACAAGGTTTGCAGGTAATGGATTCAAAGTTCAAATTATAATAGCATCCATATTTGTTACTTTCACACTCTGAGAAGCGCATATGTTCAGTTATCAACACATTCTCAAATCGTTTATATTATTTTAGTAGATTTCTTCAGAAAAATCATTATTAATTTATCAAAATGTCAGTCTTATACTTGATTGATAGAATGACATTCTGGATAGATTAGTGATTTATAACTTTATTTAAAATAAAATTGGCAAAAAACTAATGTGAATCTGAAAGTTTAAACGAATATGTAACTTTATTGTTTACACATATGCTATTTGCATCTATTATCTAACTTTATCAAGTTATAATCACATATAGAAACACACAGGTATTCCTGTATATGTTCACTTACATACATGCACAAACTTTGTATGGGTCTAATTCTGAGAAGTTAATTTAATTGTGAATATATACCTTTAGGAAAGAATGCGGTATGTGGGAATAATTTTTTAAAATAACAAAATGAGGTATTCAATGTAATACATCAATAGTTTTACATTTTACATTGAACTCAAAATATCATACATAATTTTAGTTTAGACAAAGAGAAGTGGCTGAAATTTTTTATAAACCTATGAATATCACTTTGACTTTTGACATAAAACATATTCTTTCCACCTACATTATAAAATGTTTTATAAAATAAATATATTTAGCTAATTTGCTGATGCTATAAAAATGAACATTTGTTAAAATAAACATCAGTTTAATGTTAAGAAACATTTGATTACATCATTTCTAATGTTTTCAGTTGTATGGTTCTTTGAATTGTATTTTCTTATTAAAGTATTTAAAATTTCAGTCTTTGCATCAATTATTCAACACATGGATTACTATAGAATACAACTGCATACAGCACTTGGGATTCTAATAAATATTAATTTTAATTATATTTAATTAATTATTTTATCTTCAATAATTATTAACTTATTTGTGACAATATGTATCACATGCTTCATATACAATAATCAGTAGCATAGCTGAGTAAACAGAATATTTCTAATAATTGCTTAATTAGAATTTTGAAAAGTTTACTGAAACAAATAATAATTGCTTATTAATTGATAATAAGGTAATTTTTGTATCTAATTAAATATACTGCAAATAGAAAATATTTCCTGTGTAATTAAACTTAAATTCAAAGAGAAATTTCAAAATATGGAATTATATACATGTATATATATATATGCATTTATACATAAAATTGACTCATGAAAGACTATGTCTCAGTGTTATTTTTGGAGGTCATATCTGTGTATTTAATAATCTCATATATGATTCATATAAAATTTGAAATCTAACTACAATTGTGATAGCAAAAATTTACTGTGTAATCTCATCCATTTTTCCAAGACAATCAACTCTGAAATTTAATATAAAATTATAAACACTGAATGGTTTCCATTGTTAGTAATTGTAGGTTACTGCCTAAAAGCACAATTTGTAAATTTAAGCACATTTGACATGTGATTAGGTGCACCTTCCTTACAACAAATAAGGAAACTTGGAATATTTGCAAATGATTCAGATAACACAAGCATTCTGACACTGTTTTATATATATATTTGGCATAGTTTTTATTGGTGTGATAATTCTCTCAACATGAACTCTGTGTCATTATACATAATATTACCATATTTAAAACTATTGTTTTGATGGTCATAATTTAGATAATAGCCCTTATACCTGACATTCCTCAGGACCAACCCAGAGTCTGACTAAGAAATACCCTGGCTTGAACTATGTGTTTTACTCCTACAATATCTTGTACCTTTTTCAACAAATATAAATATGTATGTAAGGTTAGAATTTGTAAATACTGTGCTCACTCATGACTCCTTGTGTTGTTTGAAGGTTTGAGACAAAAGAACTTATTCACTAGAATAATAATACCTATGCTCTCTATTTCCCAAGCTTTAAATAGTCAAATTTGATGTTTCCCAGTTTAAAGCAAGAACTAAATTTGCTTACAGAGTATCATAAATGTTTTTTAGTCATGTAACAATATGTTTTATTTTTATATTTATTTGAGAAGAAGCTGAAGTATTTGTCCCTTTATGGATAAGGATAGACATGTCAAATTGCACATGATCAACAATAATAACTTCATAACAATGCTGGCACATGAAATTATCAGATAAAAGTATTAGGTGGGAATGAAGATATAAATTCAAACAAAACAGTATTAAATAAGTAGAGGTGTAATTGTCAAGAATTTAGGGTTTACTTGTGTATTATTCTGTACCTAGTTATATTTCATCTGGGAAGTGAGGTCTCACATAGTTTTGATCAGAATGAAAATGGGGAAAAATTCCATTAACAATCATTTGATTCCAAATACAAAATATTTTATGGTTGCTTATCACTTTGAAATAGTAAAATCATTGTTTCTTGAATTAATGTAAAAATATATACCAGGAAATTAATTATCTGTGAGCTTTATAAAATATATGTCTTGGGAAAGCATTGAGTTGCAGCCCAGTTTGCATATAACTCATTGACAGAGAGGTCTACACTGCTATAAGAAGATTAATCATAGTTAGGCACATTCATCTTCTTCCTTTCCTACTAACCAGTATAATGATCAGGATTATTATTTCTAATTAGAGGAAGTAATAGATCATGCATAACCCTAGGATGAATCTCATTAATTAACCCAAGTCCTAGGGGACTTCAAATAGCAGTGGGTTGGCACTCTGTCTTTGTCATTGCTCACACCATAGGTTTACACTTCAAACATAATATCAAATGTAATGGAAATGTCATTTTTTAACTTACGGGAGCTCTAATGATAATAAGGACTATCCTGTGTGTGAACAAATAAGGAAAAAACAATAATCAGATAAACTTAGTATAAGATATTTACCTTCATCCTAACTATTATGTAAATTTTCTTAGTAAAAACATCACCAGATATTGAAAAAATATAGTTTGTATTCAAATCTATGACAAAGTGGACATTATTTCTTAATATCTTAATTCAAACTTCTGTGTTTTTTCACACAATTAATTTATCCTGATGTCTTTCTGACTTTATGTTTTGTAATAATTATGAATGAATTAAAGATAAACACATGCACTATGACAACTGTTTAGTACGTATGCAAGTCAGTTCATTTCTTTAGTCAGTGTGTATAATGGCCTAATCTCATTGACTCCTTTTAAATCAGTTCTTTATAGTTATTCTAACCCCTGTTTATATGCTGAGATAATGGTTTACAGTTTTAAAAGCTACAACCTTTCAGCTGGGTGGTGGTGGCACATGTCTTTAATCTCTGCACTTGGGATGCAGAGACAGACAGAAGTCCGAGTTTGACAACAGCCTAGACTACCGAGTGAGTTTCAGGAGAATCAGTACTGCACACACACACACACACACACACACACACACACATACATACACACACACACATACACACACACACACACACAAAGCAAATGAAATAAAACAACAACGACAACATCAACAACAAAAAAACCCAGCAAACCAACAACAACTACTTAAAACAACCCACTACAACTTTTCGACTGAGTTTACCTCTATACAAATATTGTGTTAGATGCTAAATAACACACAATACACATAGCTGAGTAAGGCAAATATCAGGACTAAAATTTGGAGTCACATATGATTAAGGAAGATAGGCCAGAAGGACATATATGAATAACTAATTCAAATTGGAGATACATTATCCATTTGGGTTTATGAGATATAGACAAGCTTTAGGAACAATAAGAACCTTATGCGTAGAGTGAAAATCAACACAGAAAATTATAGAGTAATTGAAAGGCTTACTCTTGCTAAAATTAGCTTATTAGTGAACTGGTTAGTAACCCCCAGAGCTCGTGTCTCTAGCTGCATATGTATCAGAAGATGGCCTAGTCGGCCATCAGTGGAAAGAGAGGCCCATTGGTCGTGCAAACTTTATATGCCCCAGTACAGGGGAACGCCAGGGCCAAGAAGTGTGTGGGGGAGGGTATGGGGGACTTTTGGGATAGCACTGGAAATGTAAATGAAGAAAATACCTAATTTAAAAAAAAACATTGCACAACTACCACAATGGTATCCAACTGGAAAATGATGAATACATGGATAGTTTGTGTGACGCTGTCGGGTCTGAAATGGCAAAGTTGTCATCCACTGGGATGCTTTGGGTGATTGTAGTTTGAGAAGAAATTCAACGCCAAAGAATACCACACAAGTAGTCAGAACTTGTAAAAAAAATTACCATCTGTAATTCATGAGAAATAATAAATAAGAATTTGAGGCAAAACAATTCCTTAAGGTACGAAGAATGACTTAATAAGATGAGATTATGGAAGGCACGAGCCTTCCTAGGGAGTGTGAACTGAACCCACAGCCAGTTTAACTCCAGAGTCACACTCTAAATTTACTCTACTAGACTTACAATGATGAAATTTATGCAGCCTGCAGAAGAACACAGTATTAACAGTCTCTTTCCATTAATAATTCTTCACTACTTTGAGAAAATATAGGGTGTCTCAGAGACATTTCAAGAACAGAGGTTGGGTAATGGGAGGCTAGGAGACTATCACAAGATGGTTTTCATCTCTATTGCATACTGTCCTATTCTACAGTTTTCTCATATGCCATATGAATATGTACCTACATGTGTGCATCGTCTTACACTGAAAGGATTATTTATTGATTATTATTTCTTTTGCGTTTTCATCTCAGTAAAGTGTATCAAATACATAGCAGTGCATGAATTTTTTGATATACTTTTTTACTTCATTTCAAAATGTTTTTATAATGACATTTTTTAACTCAAATTGGGCTTAAGACTCACTTAACTTGAGGGAAGTTATTTCTGGATTTCTGGTACTGAAAAACTAGGCAACTACACATTGATTGATGAAGAAGAACCCCAACTTACTAAACCAGTATAATTCCTAATAATAATCTGAACACTGTCTGAACATGCAGGTATGTGTAGTCCTCAAAACTCACCCAGCTAAGGCAAACTTCCTTTGCAATAGACAGTGCAGAAAAACACATCCTATAAAAATGTAGAGTCATGGTTCCAGTCTTGATGATGGATATAGTTACAAAACACTCCCACACCTCAAGTTCAGAGAACATTGCTGAAGAAGGAGTGAAAGGTTTGAAAAGGAAGATGATCAGGGGGTTGCTGTAAGATTGTCTTGCTTCCTAATATCAAAAACTACACCCATAAACTCTCACCAACATGTCAGCATAATTATGAGCTGAATAACGACAACAACAACAGGTATGCCAAAGTGAATGGCAGAAATCTTACAAAGCCTCAACTCTACACGAAGTACTTCAGGCAGCTAAAGAGTACAGACAGTGGAACAAAGAGTCTTCCTTAGGGAAGAGCACACCATTTGGCTATGCAATACAAATGGTCAGCCCTAAAAATATACTTACGTGAAACACTCAACAGACTGAGTAGGTTATACTTAGGAATAAATATGTATACACTTATATGACTATGTTTATAATAGCGGTTAATAAAAAAGAAGCTATGAGTTTGAAAGAGGGGCACATGATGGGTTTAAAGTAATAAAGGGGAGGAGGGAAATTATGTAATTATAACTCAAAAAAGATTTTGAAAAATGTTATATTTAGAAGTAAGAAACTAAATGTAATTATAACACTGATGTATTTCTGTTAGGTAGTCTTTGGGTCTTCTTATTTTACCAACTTTCTTAGCAATATTCTTTAGGTAAAGCCTCCCTGGCTGAGGATGATTTAGGTAGCAGATGCCTTGGCTGGTGTTTGAGAAGCCCAGGATTGGATCCACAGCACTACATAAAATGGTCCTAAGAGAGTATGTTCTTAATTCCAAAATTCAGGACCTGATAGAGAAGGATAAGAAGTTGATTCATCCTCTCATAGTGCTAATGAGACCAGAACTCATTTCAAGTAAAGAAAAGAGGCAAGGAAGGGAGGCAATGAGGGAGAGAGAAATGATGGGAAGAGGAGAGAGGGAGAAAGGGAAGAAAGAAGGCAAGGATTATTATATTAACTTCTAAGTTTGATGACAGGACTGAATCAAGAGAAAATATATTCTGCATAGGCAATGCTAAAGTAACATAATAAAGTGTAATTTTGGCAATGATATTTTAGATGGTTTGGGATTAAAGCTCTCTTTTATAATCCTTGAAATATTTTGGGGGTGAAAATGAGATTAATTTTTAAGCATTAAATCACTTAAAAATTTCAAAAACGTAATTGTGAGATATTTCCATAAAACTTTACTTATATATGCCAGCCATACCAAGCTGTAGAAATTAAGTGTTTATGTTCACTTCATCCGCACATATGATTAAAATTACAATACAAATCCATTGCTTTGAACGGAGCTGTGAGGAGAGACACTTAAATCACCACACTGGTTTCTAGAAATCAGGATGAAGAATTTGTATGAATTTAGTAGTCGAGGCAACAGTGTCTAATGATACTTTCATATTCCTTTATCTGAGATAGTTTAAATTATGACCCAGATGACTGACATTGGATATGTCCATAATCTTAATTGACAATGGTATAATGTAAGATAAAATAGACTATCTTTCACCATTTTGCCACTGATTTTTTAATTGCTTCTTATGAAGGAGTACTTGTATTAGTATGTTTGAGAAACAATGAAGTATTTCACTCTGACTGATTCCATATGTATCCCATTCTGAACCCCCATGGGTCTTATTTTTCTTCCCCATCCACTACATGTAAGTTATACAACATGTAAAAGAATGAAAAACAAGGGAGTAACAGCCAAGATTACTGTTAGTATTTTTGTCTCACTTAAGCAGAGTGGCGAGGTAGGATATAGGGACAGTTCCACGTTTTCATCAGTAGAGGTGCTGTCTGTGGTATCTTCAAAACCACCTTGAATTTACAAGACCCATGCCCACCTTGAGCTCCTCTTAATTTACATGACCCATGCGGGATAGGAAGGAGCGGGATAGACACTCTTCTCCATTTAGAGAGCATATGATCTGGCCATTCTGTATTTGGGTCAGGGGTTTTTGATAACAAAATGCTCCAGGACAGCTTTGGCTTACACTTGAGACATTTGGGTGTGGAGGCAGCAACCATCTTACTGTGTGCTGACAGGTCTTTCTGTGTTCTGGAATGAGGAAGAAACCATAGCAACTGCCAGTATACTTCACCAGATGAGACATAAGCATGCTTTTCTACTTATTATTTATCCTCTTACCTGCCAAGACATTGCAACCTCAATATCTTAAACACTCATCTATATTTGTGCACATATGCATATAAATATACTTGTGTTCTACAAGCATCAAAAGCCACTGAGATGAAAATACGATAGGAAAGATTTCTAAACTCTATTGTCCTTTTTTCTTTCTTTCTTTTTTTTTTCTTTTTTTTCTTTTTTTTTCTTTTTTTTTCTTTTTAGACCAAAAGCATTCCAACTTGTCAAACTTGACAAAGACTAGATAGCACGACAGGTCTCTTTGGCTCTCAAATCTAAGACTTCTGTCTGCTTAGCATCCACATTTACTCAAGCAGCTAGGCCTTCTTTTTATAGAAGCAAAGGTTAACACAGTTTTAAAGTTTTTTTTTTCTCTGAGCATAGAAAAATATGCCAGATTTGCCTGGAATAAAATTTGTGCTCTGACAAACATTATGTATTCCCTTAACACCTGAGCCCCATAGCTACTGCTTTGTCTCTGACAGCACTGAGTAGAGAGAAAATGTGGATTAACTGGGTTAGTTAAGCATTATCAAAGGAGCCTAGAGCCACAAGAACTGATTAAACACACACACACACACACACACACACACACACACACACACATGCCTTCAATCTTATCTTATCTTATCCTATCTTATCTCATCTTATCTTATAGCCAGTGTGATGCAGAAGAAAAAGGGAAACTGACCTTTCTACTTCTGTATTCCCATCTTGGGCATTTGACTTTCTCACATGTGAAACATTATCATTCTAAATTTCTTAGGTTCTCTTGCAGTTTTCTAAGTCACTTTATTTATTTCTCCATCCAACTAGCCTCAAAATTACACCCTTGTATTAATTAGTATTACTCTACAGAACACTGCCTATTTAATAGTATATATATATATATATATATATATATATATATATATATATATATTCATAATAGTAGGCAATTTGGAATCTTTTTTAACAATAATTGTTAGAATTTAGAATGATGTCATTAAATATTTCAATACCTACCTCAGAAAATGATTTCTTTTTTTTCCATTTTTTTATTAAGTATTTAGCTCATTTACATTTCCAATGCTAAACCAAAAGTCCCCCATACCCACCCGCCACCACTCCCCTACCCACCCACTCCCCCTTTTTGGCCCTGGCGTTCCCCTGTACTGGGGCGGTTATATTTTAAATAGTAATTAAGCACATAAGAAGTGAAGAAAGAAAAAAAAACGATCATTATTGTAAGTATTTAAATTTTTATAACTTTGCTCAAATCCTTATTTATGAGCTGAAGAGTAAGCTCAGTCAGGAGAGTACTTGCAACACAAAAATGATGACCTGAGTTCATGTCCCCAGTACCCATCTAGAAAAGCTAAGAACAGCATCAGCATGGTACTTTTGCAACATGAATACTTCAGAGACAGGAGAAATCCAGTTTTGTTTTGTTTTTTACATCCCATTCTCCCTCCCACAGAGTCAGAAGTCCCATCTCCTCTCCTCTGAGCATATTCCTCACACCCAAGCTCATTAGGTCTCTGCAGGGTTAGGTGCATCCTCTCCCACTGAGCCCAGAAAAAGCAGCCACCTTTGGGAACACATTCCACAGACAGGCAACAGCTTTAGGGACAGCATCTCCTTCAGTTGTTGGTGGACCCATATGGAGACTGAGCTGCAAATTTGCAACATATGTGCTGGGAGCTTTGGTTCAGCCTGAGTATGCTCTTTTGTTAATGCTCCAGTCTCTGAGAACTCCCAAGAGTCCAAGTTGACTCTGTATATCTTCCTGTGGAGTTCTTATCCCCTTCAGGGCCTTCAATCCTTCTCCAACTCCTCTGTAAGAGACCCTGACCCCAGATGTTAACTGTCAACTAACTACAGATACTGAGAGATTTAGTCTCAAACTTATGGTAGGGAAGTGTTTGAAGAAGATAACTAACTCTGTGAAGAAGATATATAACATACACACATATGTATATAGAGACATACACTTATAAGTATACAAAGATATTTACATATACACACACATTCACACATAAATGCTGATACCTACTTATATAGAAATATGCATACATACATGTGCACATGGACACATATACACAGCTTATTTTGACATTCTTATGTCTGAAACAATTGAATAATAATTTAAATTAAGCTTAAAATAAATAATATGAAAAATAAAATTCTATGTACATATGCTATCCTATTTATTTCACATAGAATACATTTTGAAATTTCAGTTTTGCAATACAAGCAATGTAAAGGAATTTGTATGCTAATTATAAGATAAAGGTGTTTTTGATGTTTCCTTGATTTAGATTTTGATAAGGTAAAACATACAGCTATTACAAGCCATTAGCACCAAGGCTATAGTGGAGTGGACACTTTATTCACATCAGCTGAGCACCTTTGTTACAGGAAGGGACAGGAAGGAATTACAGACCCTAGTGCTCTCCTCCCTTAATAAGTTAGAGGAGTACTAGGATAGAAGAACCATTGTTTGCTTTATTCAGAAAAGTAAAACAAAATCAGATACAGTTACTGACCTGAGAATTAGTTTGGCTACAGTTGGAAAAATGAAGACTATCACATTCATCGTTCTCATTTAGCCAGTGTGAAGATTTTCACTTTTCTTCCTTGCACAAACTCATTAGAAAGATGCCATTTCAGTTAAGATTTGGAGGAAAGAATATTTAAACTGATATCATTAAAACAGACAGCAAGAAAGGGCACGCTGTAATGAAATGATTGCTTTCAATTGTCATATTAAATATTTAAGGATCGTCTCTATGGGAGAAATAACACCACATAGAGATTAACTTGAATCTGCTTCCAATCTTAGCATTTAACCGGTCCTATTCTTTTTGCTAAAATAGTTTTAATTTATGTTCTAAGCATTATTTTAGCAAATCAATATTCTTTGAATAATGATCTTCTTACCCAGTATACATTTACTGATTGAATATCAAACAGGTACAAGATTTCTTTGCTACCCTATGTAAAACAATAATCTCATGTTATCAGTGCACCAGCACTATACCTGTATGGTTTTCTTCCTATCCCATTTCTCTAGAGTTCAAATTTGTCTATGTGCTTGTGGAGTGAGTGTGGACTTATTACTAATTTACAATTCCACCAGGAAGGCATTTTGTCTTCTTGATCTACCTCTAAATGGATAGTGAGGAAGATACTCCACACAGTCAGAGATCACTCAGTTTACTCAGGGAACGCAGTGCGACCAATAGTCAGCAAACTTCTGCTTAGACTCTGTTTACAAAAGAAGAAAAAAGTTCTGAGGCAAGACAGAGTAAATTGGAACAGTAGGTCAAAGAGTGGCCCACAAAAGGAGATGGATTTCACAAAGTTCATGCAATCAGCTCTATAAGGGAAACTGCAAAAGAGAAGTTTCACCAGGTGGTGGTGGAACACGCCTTTAATCCCAGCACTTGGGAGGCAGAGGCAGGCAGATTTCTGAGTTTGAGGCCAGCCTGGTCTACAAAGTGAGTTCCAGGACAGTCAGGGCTATACAGAGAAACCCTGTCTTGAAAAAAATAAAAATAAAAAATTTTTAAAAAGGTAGTTTCTTTATATGTGAAATGTTTCTTTGTTTCCCTGAAACTGATTAATTGTTACTATTTTACAGAATGTTCCAAAACTGAATTTTTCTTTCTTTTTGTTGTTGTTGTCTGTTTTTCTTTTTTCATGTCTTGCATGTTATTATTTGCTATTCTTTTCCTGGTGGCCACAGATACACTTTAATGAAAGGCTAACTTGTGAATAATGAATGTCGCAGATGCCCTTTACACTTGCCCCATCCTAATAATTTCTCTATATTTCCTTCTAGATCACTCCTGTTCCTGGCACACATCCGCTTCTAGTTTTTGTCAACCCTAAAAGTGGTGGGAAGCAAGGAGAACGGTATGCTTTTAAAAGTCACATCCTTTTCCTATATAAAAAAGTGAATCGCTAAACTATGTTCAAGATGTAAGCAACACTACTCAACCTAGCTACCACCTATGTGTAACAAACTGAGAGGAATCTCTTCCCTTTAAATTTGAAAGTTTCATATAATGGTATTTTATAATCATTGTAACTATCAGAGTTTATGTATCTGCATTTTTTCTACCCTACCCATAACAGTTAACCTTTAACCAGAGCATGACATATGACACAGCTTCATCAACAATGTTAAATCGATATTGGCTTTCTAAGTGACCAACAGGTTCGCCCTAGGTGAATGATCGCCATTACCAAGGAACAGAATATATGTGTAACAGGTAGTCAAAATATATTAAGATAATTTTCTGCCTACATTTGAATTCATGATACTGTGATTCTTGGTGTAACACAGAATATCTAATGTGAATAAATATAAAGCTGCATTGTCAGGAATTGCAGTATTTGTTCGAGTTGATAATACAAAATTTCACTTTTGTAATAAATTAAAGATTAAATCATATTATAAAAATACATAAATATGAAAAGGAAACCAATGGGAAGTGTGTTCTAGTACAGACTAGAGTCATGAACTCAGCTCTACCTGCTTAATGTTGCTGGGAAGTTGTTCTTATTCTTATAGGTCCAAAGGGGGCAAAGCAAACATTGTAACTGTAGATCAAGATGCATTGTTTACAACTAATTAGAAAACTTTTTAACCTAATCATGGAGGTATGAAAGTTAATTTTTCTACTGTCATTTAACTTATGAATTATTTTAATTAAATGAATCTCAGTTTTTCTTTCAATAAAATATTATGTACTTTTACTCTTCACATAATAATAATAATCAGGTGAAAATATCTATCTTTTCAAATGTTCTCATTTCTGTGTGGTGAAAACTGCAAATTCTGCTTTTTTCTTCTAGCTTAATTAAGAGTAAATTACGTCTTGCTACTTAACTAAGCAATCCATACCAGGACAGTTTGCTTCTATGTAATTCTTGCCTATTTGTCAACCTTCCCACACCTGTTCCCTCTCTATAATTATTACATCATTTGATAACTTTCAATGTGCTCTTACTTTTGAGATCAGCTCATTTAGATTCCACAAGTGTGATCTTGAACTGTACCTATCTGTTTCTCCATAGCTCATTCCACTTAGCGTAATGATCACTAGATCTATTCATGGGGTTACAACATAACAGGCTTCTGTGATGTTCGTGGCTAAATATTTCTCACAGCGAATCTTTACCTTCACATGGACTTTATATCTGTTCATGAGTAGGGAGACATGTTGGATGTTTCCAGTTCTTTGCTGTTGTGAGCCATAGTGCCATGGGGTGCAGTTGCTTCTTTCACACATTATTTCAATAATTTAGGTACATATCCATTAGTGGATCAAACAGTAGTTCAGTCTTAGTAGTCAGATTTGGAAGATGTTTATACTCTTTTCCATAAAACAATAACAAAAACATGTAAACCGAATCTAAAGCATGTGGGGGATCCAATTTCTCCACATTCTCTCCAGGCGTTAGTCATTTTAATAATACATGTTCTTACTAAGATTATGAAATACCTCATTGTGGCTTTTCTCCTGCTGTTTGTAAGGGTTTGCCATAATAATAGTTTAAGTTGTTGTTGTTGTTGCTGTTGTTGTGGTTGTTGTTTTGTTTTGTTTTTCATATACCCAACCAATCATTTGTAAGTCTTCTTTTGAGAATGTCTATTTAGGTATGTTTTTTATTTTAATCAGAATTTTTCCAATTTTTAATTTCTTATTAGTGCTAATATAAAGCTCCTTACAAGTTGCATGTTTTGCAAGTATTTTCTCCTGTTCTATGTATTAACTGTTTTCCTTGTTGTAGAAAATATTATTCAAATTATCATGTTAATAAATGCAAAAGGTTTAACACTCTTAATGATAAGATGCTGAAGAAATTTAACGTAGAAGAAATGAACCTGTGCATAGCATACTGTAATTTGTGAATAGCTCATTAAGAGTATTGTAAGAAAGCTGACAGCATACTCTCCTAGGTCTAAACTAAGACAAGGATTGCTACACATCACTACTGGATGTAGTTCTGGAAATCTATACAGAACAATCATGCAAGAGTAAAGAACAGAACGTCCACATTAGTAAAAGTAAATTCATCATATCATAGACAACCAGAGGATGCAACCAAAAATAGGAGTATTTATAAACAGTCTCAGTAGAAAGGAAGAATACAGGGCAACACAAAACATATGCCCCAGTACAGAGGAATGCCAGGGCCAGGAAGCAGGAGTGGGTGGGTTGGGGAGCAGGGTGGGGGAGGGTATAGGGGGCTTTGGGTATAGCATTTGAAATGTAAATGAAGAAATTATCTAATAAAAAAAGAAAGAAAGTTATGTCAAACAGAAATCAAGAAAGCAAGCCCAACTCGCTGTTGTGATGTAAGCCTATGTTCCTATGTTCCTCATTTAAGAGCATGAGGTTAGCCCAGGCTGCACAGTGTGAGGATTTTTTGTTTGTTTGTTAATCTCGGCTTTGTAGTTGTCGACCTTCCCAACAACCAACAATTTATCATAGCTACAAAAGTTTTAAAAAGTTATTAAATCATTTTAACTCCAAAAAGCAAAATTTCTATGATGAAATTTGTAAAAACATTGATTAAAAGTCTATAGACAACATAAAACATAGAATGGCTTCCCATATTTATTAGTTGGGACAGTCAATGATTGCACAATGTATAAAACATCTAATTGTATCTATATACTAAATGTAATCCCGATGAAAATACTAAGGGTATTCTTAATAGACTGAGAAACTTCCTAAAATTTACATTATTTCAAATCAAGAAAATAAGAGAGATAAAGACTCAAGTACAACAAAATATCTAGTGGCAAAGCCCAGCGGAATTATACAATCTGTGTTTGCCTGCATGTGCATAACAGAATGGAACAGAATAAACCGTTTAGAAGTAAATTTCTTCCTGCAGAGCCAGCTCTTTGAGCATCGGTGCAAGAATGTGCATTGCAGAACAGACCACCTTTCTTCCTATAAGCTATCACGGGAAAATTCAGCACCCACGCAAAGAAGACCCTAACCAGCTTCTTCACTCTCAGTTATAACCTTAAAGCAGATCAAAACCAAAAATTATGAAATTGCTAAAGGACAATGTTTCAATATGTTAACATTAGTAAGGCACTTTGGGCAAGACTCCCCAGACACAGAAAATGAAAGCAAATAAATGAATATCTTAAAGACAAAATATAAACTGTCAGCTGATCTGGCTGACTAGGAGAGGTCCTTTCCCCCACCCCCTTACCACTCCAAGTTCATTCCTTCTGAGTCTCTGGTCAGTGGCAAGAGAAAAATGTTTCTTGACCAAGGAGAACTGGACTTTAGTCAAGAACACAGAATAGCTAACTAAGCAACTCTGTTAGAAACTCCAAACAAGCTCTCACAGTCATTAAATTTACTTTTAATGGTCACAGGCAACATATAAACGACAAAGAGAAATGAATAGAAACAGGTGTGTGGATAAGCATGACTATGTTTCATTAAACACATGGGTAAAACTTCCAAAGAATACACAATGTGTCAAATAATACAAAAAGATGTGTCGAAAGAGATCTGGTCAGAATATGAAGTTTTCTGTGAGTGGTTTCTTTCACAATAGGATTTCATACAAACATTTACTCTTTTTTATTGTTGTTGTTTGCATTTTCAACTTTGATATGTTGAATAAATTGCAAAATGGCACAGGATTATATATGCACACAAAGTTTCCTGTAACAACCAATGGTGCTCCTCCTGGGTATATCCAAATTCCACTAGCACCGTTTACCACTAGGCTAGATGACATAGCATTTAATGATGGAGGTAGGGTCATGTCAACACACATTTTGCAAAACCGCAAAAGAATGTTAACATAGAAAGGTTTAAAATATAGTTGCTATGAAAGTTCCAAGAAGGAAATATATGTGAAAAATGTGAATTCTCAAAAAAAGCACTCGTGTATTGGGTGTGACATAAATAGAAGTTCTACAGAGGAATGGAGTAGAAAGTGGATTCGTGAAATGTCGTGTTGTCAGCCAGGCGCATCTCACCAAGGACGTAGTCTAAGAAGAAAGTTCAGAGATGGGCTGTAGGTTCAGAGAAGATGGTTACCTTTCTATTCATGGGATGAAAAGAGACAGAGAATAACTCTAAAATCTTTCTTTAGACACTTTATAATAAATTAAGGTAAAAAGAAGGTAGAGTTTGCAGATTTATGGTAATGGATTGATTTCTTTAAGAAAGTAAAATATTGCTGGGCGTGGTGGCACACGCCTTTAATCCCAGCACTCAGGAGGCAGAGACAGTGAATTTCTGAGTTGGAGGCCAGCCTGGTCTACAAAGTGAGTTCCAGGACAGCCAGGGCTACACAGAGAAACCCTGTTTCAAAACAAAACAAAACAAAACAAAACAAAACAAAACAAAACAAAACAAAACAACAAAACAAAAAAAACAACAAAAACAAAAACAAGAAAAAAAGAAAGTAAAATATTTAAAATATACCTATTGAAACAATTTAGCAGTTTTGTTAGCTGAAAATATTCATGTACAAATTCTTTACTTAGACAATTTTACACTATAATACATATAATCCTACTTCACATATGTTATAATTCTAATCTTTATTAGCTATGCCCAATAACAATATTGATATCTGTGGGGAGAAGCATATGCTCATAGCTATCTAGTAAGAAAAATATTTAAGAATTTTATACTGAAGTACATTTAAATATTTATTTAAATTGTAATTTCTTAAATGCAGTTTATGGAAGACTAGCAGTTGCTGCATTATGGCCCTGTAGGAATTATATTTTGACTTCAAAACTGTATTATCTTTACAATGTCTGTCTCCTTTCTTTAAAGGGCCACTAGTTCTTTGACTAGTTATCAATATGATATTAGTAAGGATGAATTTATAAAATATCTTTAAGTACAAAACTGCATACTTGTGACATTGGGGTATGCATTTTTGAAATTATTGTTGTTTTTTAACTAAATTCTCTGCATTTCATGTTTATCCCATTTATAGAATTTACAGAAAATTCCAGTATCTCCTAAATCCTCGTCAGGTTTACAGTCTTTCTGGAAATGGACCAATGCCAGGGTAAGTAAGCATGAGAGTTACTTCATTATCATTGGCTGCTTGATAGTTACTAATCAAGTAACAAGGGTGCTGTGTCCAGAAAAGTTAGGTTACTTCTGCAGAGATCAGGATGTGAAAAAAAAAAAATAATGACAAATGTATAAGAGGGGCAGATGTTCTTCAGAACAGCTAGCAACACACTTCAGGTTGTTGTTTGTTCTAAATATTGTAAGCACTACTAAAAAGGAGAAATACACACTCACACATACACACACACAAACTCACACACTCATACTCTCACACACATTCACTAAAACACATTCATACACAAACCCTCAAACATTCATACACACACACAAACTCACACACACATATTCACCGACCCATACGCTTTCACACACACTCACACACATATATACACACAAATTCACACATTCAAACTCACACACATATTCACACACACACATACACATACACACACACAGCAGAACAAGAAGGAAAGCAACTAAGTATTGTTAGAAGAACTGCTGTCTTTTTCTTGTTTTATATTAAGTACAGATTTGTTGCAGACTGAAAACTGAAAAAAAACTAATTAACAAAGACTAGAAATCATAATATAATTTTCTCATTTATTATCAGCAGAATCCAATGAATACCACTCTCTTATAACCTAGTTTGTTATTAATAGTTAAGGCATAGAGGAATAAAATTATATTTTCAACATGAAACATGTACTATTGATTTCATAAATATAGACTGAACTAAATTATCATTAATTTGGCCTCATTAAGTTATTAATGTCATCCTCTTGCAGGGACTGCTTTCGTCTCTAGCAGCATGGTAGTAAACATTAGACTACACAAAGCAGAGAGGAGCTGAATAATCTTTGTGCACTGTTATATCTAAAGAAAGCAAAATAGAGATTAAAATAAGTCCTGTTGTTTCCCAAGAACTAGGAACTAAGTACTCATAGTTTCTTCTCTTAAAAATGAATAAAATTTATACCATGATAATGCATGTGAAATGATGTTAACAAAACACAATTAGCACAATCTCCCAGAACTGTATTGTCTAGAGTTCTGCTTGTCATTCAGGACAAATTTCCAAATGCTGAGCGGTTTCTTGTTGCCTTTGGTGGTAGCCCTACTCTAAGATTTATATTACATTGTGTTATTTCCTGACTCCTGTGAATAAAACAGCAATAAATAAAGGTTTGCCAGTTTCTCTCTGGTGGAATATGGAGTTCTTAGGCTATATGGTCAGGATTGGACACACACACACACACACACACATATGATTATAAAACTCTTTATACCTGTGTAGTTATATACAGTTGTATGGATAGTTATATAAAACTGTATGTTATGCATATGCATATATATGTATAACTATTCATATAACTATATATTTACTTATATAATATATTAAACATATATGTTATATACATAATATATTATTTTGTATAGTATATAGCAATATATTATTATATATAACACAAAATATATGACTTGTATAATATATAATAACTATATATATTCAGATGACCTTTTCTCATGTAGACTAACATTTCCTGTGCTTACATGAAACATGCATTCTTTCCTTTTCTCAATTAACTTTTCTCATCTTAAGGTTTATTTAAATGCATCATCTCATATATATATATATATATATATATATATTAATATACTCATTAAGAATTGTTCAAATTTTGTTCAAATTCTTTGCAATTTCAGATTATAGTTTTTCTCTTTTTTCTATGTACACATTTATTTTTTAGTAACTAATCCTATGCTGAATGAACCCTCAACATTTTATAACTTGTAAGAAATTCTTACCTTTAAGACTGGGTCACTAAAATATTATTCCTTTACTACTCACACATTGTGAAAATTCTCATCCTACATTAGTTATGCACAACTCTAGGCTGCATTATGACAATTTGATAACTGTCTGTCACACGCATTGATGACACTAGTCACCCTCATCACCACACTCCTTGTCTCCCACTGGCCACCTTTTCCGTGTTTTTAATACATCCTTAATTTTGATATTTGATCTTTTTCAAAAACTGCATTGTTCTTTACATAGAGATTCTTTAGAAAATAGATGAGGCAGGAAGTAAACATATCTTTTCTATATATACATCAAATAGTTTCTGCAAAAGCTGTTCAATAGGTTACTGCTTCACCAGGATGCTTTATGAATTAAAATATTTATAACCATGTCCACACTATGTCCCAGGTGCAAGCCTAAACTTACATGGGAAACCGGGCCTCTGCTTTATCCCAAAGGAAGCTCCGAGGAAGCTGTGCAATCAGCGTCTCGAGCTCGGCTCCACAGTTAGCTTGTATCTCCTTGCACCCCTGCTTCTAGCTATGCTGTCCTTGGTAGTAGGTCAGTCCCTTTTTAGATTTCCTCTTTCAGTACATTATTCACTCCAATCTACAGATTATCTCTGTTAATTGAACATCCTTTGTGATTCATGAATTTCATATGAATCACCTTTCTGGTCTGTTTTGTTCCCATTGCTATAAAATATTTGCATCATATATATATGAGTGTGTGTAGCATCTCCTTCCAAGAATTTTTTCTCTAGTTCTGATTATCATTTTTGAGACATGGTATATTTGAGTGTTTTACATAAGTGGACTCTTTCCTGAGGATAAATATAATTAGCTGAATAGAAGATTACTTAAAAAATAGGTTAGCTCCATTAAAAATGGTTTATATGATGAATGTACCTCTCTAGTCTTTATAGAATAAAGTTATTTTTATCCCACATGATTAAAATAAACATTTATGACACTTCTCATATACTCTCTAACTGCTACTTTTTTAAAAAAATTTTTAAGAATTAATTTTTTTAATTAGGTATTTTCCTCATTTACATTTCCAATGCTATCCAAAAAGTCCCCAATACACTCCCCCCCCCCACTCCCCTACCCACCCACTCCCACTTTTTGGCCCTGGCGTTCCCCTGTACTGGGGCATATAAAGTTTGCAAGTCCAATGGGCCTCTCTTTCCAGTGATGGCCAACTAGGTCATCTTTTGATATATATGCAGCTAGAATCAAGAGCTCTGGGATACTGGTTAGTTCATAATGTTGTTCCACCTATAGGGTTGCAGATCCCTTTAGCTCCTTGGGTACTTTCTCTAGCTCCTCCATTGGGGGCCCTGTGATCCATCCAATAGCTGACTGAGAGTCATGTTTACTAGGCCCCGGCATTGTCTCACAAGAGACAGCTATATCTGGGTCCTTTCAGCAAAATCTTGCTAGTGTATGCAATGGTGTCAGCGTTTGGAAGCTGATTATGGGATGGATTCCTGGATATGGCAGTCTTTAGATGGTCCATCCTTTTGTCACAGCTCCAAACTTTATCTCTGTAACTCTTTCCATGGGTGTTTTGTTCTCAATTCTACGAAGGGGCACAGTGTCCACACTTTGGTCTTCATTCTTCTTGAGTTCTAACTGCTACTTTTATGTCAACCAAATCTATCTCGATTTTTTTGTATGCATGTAAAATAGCTTTTGGTTTTTAAATTTAAACTACAAAAATCATAGGTAGTTGGTTGTCAGATAACCTATAGATTTTAATTAAAATGTATTTAAAGAATAGAAATAAAATATAAAATTCTTAAAACGGGATTCTTTTTATAGTGTTCATCATAAGTATGTATATAATTCGTCTTTAGTAATGTACTTTGTAGATTTTTTTTGTTTGTTTTATAAGCTAGAACTAAATATAAGACAGGTACTGTTTTAAAATATAACAATAGTCTACACACTCACATTATCATATATAAGACATGCTTCTGTAAGTGAAACCTTGAGACATTTTCCTACTAACAACTTGGAATTTATGTAACTGATTCTACATACTTTGTTGTTTTCTTAATTTAAAATATCATCTTATATAACAAACTTCCAACCATATTTTAATTTAAATAAAACCTCCCTTTAATCAGAGAGTATGACTCTTACATATGTCTCTTGTTGCAGAACCATGTCAGAGGTGATGCTGTCATATCACAAAATGCCTCACAAAAATCACGAAATGTGTTTTGAAATTCAACTCATCTTTACTACAACTGTCTAGGAATTAAAAAAAAATCTGTTATTTCCCAGTGTAAATATAATGTATTAACCCCTCTTCTTCACATGAGTGACTATAAGGTACAATGCAGGAGGTGCTGTAGCTCTTCTACAATTAAACATATAGACACATCTGACTTTTCCTTGGATGCAGGAGGAGCTCTACTTCATTTCAATTTTTTTAGGTCCAATGTAAAGATTTATAAATTAATAAAGGTAAGAAATAGGGAATGTACTACTGTAGTGAATAGCACCAACTTATTTGCCTTATACATGAGTTTCTTCACCTGAAGCCTTCCAGATTTCAGTCATTATGTGAATCAGGACACAAAAATGTTGAAAACACTGAACTTTCATCATTTAGACAGTTAAACCATTGAGATAGCAGTTAGAAAGCTATATACCATTGTTTGTAGATTGTTATTTATCCAGATATCAAAAATATTCTAACAGACATATCCACACAAATAAATATTTAAACATAAATATTGTAATACATATGTATACATATATACACATATACACACAACACAATCACAAACACACATCACTAACTCTATTCATTGTTTTTCATTCTTATGATAAAATATAATGACTCAGGCAAATCTGAGACAGAGTCATGTGTGCTTCAGTTTTCAAAGGGAAAACCTGTTACTGTGCAGAGAGCAAAGTAACTTGAAGCTGAAAGATTACACAGATTACAAAGGCAGTGTATTTACAGAGGGTTTACTCAAGACTGTGTCTCCTGGTCATTTAAGAAGTCACACCCATAGAACATCAACATGTTTACCTAAACATGAGCTGAGCTAAGACAAAAACAGTAGATATGCTGAACTGGTTGGGAGATAGTCCAAATGACCTCAACTTTTCATAGAGTTAACAAAGGAATGTTGAAAATGAGAGAAATATGTCTTCCAGTGGAGAGGTTATACAATCCCAAATGGTCAGATCTGAAAACATACTTAAAAGTAAGAGAATGAAGAGGTATTATGGGAGGATTTAGAGGGAGGAAAGAGAAGGGAGAAAGTTCACATTATAGCATCATCTCAAAACAAAATGAAGAAAGACCCTTCTTATATTATTCTGTGAACAAAGTTTTCCTGTAGATCAAATACGGCTTTCCACTATAAGTTTTCTCTGTGGTTTTAGTGGAGTGCTGATGGGCTCAGAATAGTTTGAAGCCAATGAACAATGACAGAAGAATTTCAAAAAATTTCATTGACAGCTTCTATTCAATGAAAGAAATTGTCACTATCAAATGTTTTAAATCTATTATCCACAATGTCTGGGAATTCACTTATATGTAGGTAAGTCACTGGATATTTACAGTGTTATATTATAAATTCAGTAAAAAGCTTTTGCATTAATGATTCCATTGGTTTCTATGATGAGAATTTGAAATCAGATTTTGATAGAGCAGGCCATGCTTGGCACAAACATTATTCGTACTAAAGCAAGGGTTGTGTAGATTTAAAAGTACTGTGAATTTGTTGATGTGTCTGCAAACATGGCATCCATATAAAAACAAACAGTTAGTCATCTATTAATTAAAATAAGACTGAGTTTATTGGGTTGAGTGCAACACTTGAGTATGCACATGCACAAATAATTTAGGCATTTTCTGATCACATAGTGATCAACATTCTAGTATTTCTAGCCTTTCACTCAATTGATCTGAATGTCTTCATTTACCCTTGTTCCTTTTTAATCTGTATTTTATTCCTGAACCATAAACCATTAGTCTTATATAATAACCTGTTAACCATTTTACCACTTAGCTCCTAAACTTCAACATTCAATTCTGATATGTCCACTTCTAGTAAGACATCTTTCATCTCTACACAATATACCTTAACTATTCTCAAAAATAAATCTCAGTTATTTGAAACTTTTGTCTGCATTCAGTAATTCCAATAAAATATTTAAAGACAAGAATTGTATCTTTCCAGCATACAGTTTTAATCCAGAAATGTATGCTAAATATATGAATGGGAACACATGTTAAATTTTTTAGAGTCATTTCCTAACTATATATAAATGTATATATATATATATATATATATATATATATATTTCGTTTGTTTGTTTGTTTGTTGTTTGTTTGTTTTGATTTGATTTTTTTTTCGAGACAGGGTTTCTCTGTATAGCCCTGGCTGTCCTGGAACTCACTTTGTAGACCAGGCTGGCCTCGAACTCAGAAATCTTCCTGCCTCTGCCTCCCAAGTGCTGGGATTAAAGGCACTGCCGGGCTAATATTTCTTAAATATTTGTAAACCAATGAAGATTAAATAACCATTAATAGCTTCAAGTACTGAGTTTCTATAGTACAACCATAATCTTAATTTTATAGTTACAGCAATAAACATGTTGTTGAAAACCCAGTATGGCTATCCCCTTAGAGGCTTTTCCAGAGCCTGACCAGTACAGATGTGGATGCATGCAGCCACCCATGGGACAGAGTATGGTGAATGCAATGGAGAAGTTGGAGGAAAGACTGAAGAAGCTGAAGGGGTTTGCAACCCCATAGAAAGAACGACATTATCAATGAACCAGATCCCCCCACCCCAGAGCTCCCAGGGACTAAACCACAAACCAAGGAGTACACATGGAGTGATTCTTGGCCCCCAGCTGCAGCTGTAGCAGAGATGGCCTTGTCCAACATTAATGGGAAGAGAAGCCCTGTTCCAGGGTAGGGGAATGCCAGGACAGGGAGGCCAGATGTGTAGTGGGTGGGGGAATACTGTGGCAGGGGGAGGGGAGAATGGGATAGAGTTTCCAGAGGGGAAACCTGGGAAATGAGATAACATTTAAAATGTAAATAGCCCTTCTGGCCCACTGCAGCACCAGGGTCCCTGGCCCAGGAGTCTCCGGACACGCGCAAGGACCCACACAGGATCTGCCAAGGGATCCTAAAACCTCTGGTGAGTGGAACACAACTTCTGCCAGGAGGCAGGTTCAAACACCAGATATCTGGCACCTTCAGTGCAAGAGGAGAACTTGCCTGCAGAGAGTACTCTGACCACTGAAACTAAGGATAGAGCTAGTCTCCCAGGTCTGCTGATAGAGGCTAACATAATCACCTGAGGAACAAGCTCTAACCAGAGACAACTATAACAACTAGCTCCAGAGAATACCAGATGATGAAAGGCAAATGTAAGAATCCTACTAACAGAAATCAAGACCACTCACCATCATCAGAACCCAGCACTCCCACCCCACCTAGTCCTGGGCACCCCAACACAACTGAAAAGCTAGACCCAGATTTAAAAGCATATCTCATGATGATGGTAGAGGACATCAAGAAGGACTTTAATAACTCACTTAAAGAAATACAGGAGAACACTGCTAAAGAGTTACAAGTCCTTAAAGTAAAACAGGAAAACACAACCAAACAGGTAGAAGTCCTTATAGAAAAACAGGAAAACACATCCAAACAGGTGATGGAAATGAACAAAACCATACTAGACCTAAAAAGGGAAGTAGACACAATAAAGAAAACCCAAAGTGAGGCAACGCTGGAGATAGAAACCCTAGGAAAGAGATCTGGAACCATAGACGCGAGCATCAGCAACAGAATACAAGAGATGGAAGAGAGAATCTCAGGTGCAGAAGATTCCATGGAGAACATCGACACAACAGTCAAAGATAATACAAAACGCAAAAAGATCCCAACTCAAAACATCCAGGAAATCCAGGACACAATGAGAACACCATACCTACGGATAGTAGGAGTAGATGAGAATGAAGATTTTCAACTCAAAGGACCGGCAAATATCTTCAACAAAATTATAGAAGAAAACTTCCCAAACCTAAAGAATGACATGCCCATGAACATATAAGAAGCCTACAGAACTCCAAATAGACTGGACCAGAAAAGAAATTCCTCCTGACACATAGTAATCAGAACAACAAATGCACTAAATATAGAAAGAATATTAAAAGCAGTAAGGGAGAAAGGTCAAGTAACATATAAAGGCCTGCCTATCAGAATTACACCAGACTTTTCACCAGAGATTATGAAAACCAGAAGAGCCTGGACAGATGTTATACAGACACTAAGAGAACACAAATGCCAGTCCAGGCTACTATACCCGGCCAAACTCTCAATTACCATAGATGGACAAACCAAAGTATTCCACGACAAAAACAAATTCACACATTATCTTTCCATGAATCCAGCCCTTCAAACGATAATAACAGAAAAAAACCAATAAAAGGATGGAAATCATGCCCTAAAAAAAGCAAGAAAGTAATCCCTCAAAAAAACAAAAAGAAGACAGCCAAAGAACAGAATGCCAACTCCAACAACAAAAATAAAAGTAAGCAACAATTACTTTTCCTTAATATCAATGGACTCAATTTCCCAATAAAAAGACATAGACTAACAGACTGGCTACACAAATAGGACCCAACATTCTGCTGCTTACAGGAAACCCATCTCAGGAAAAAACACAGACACTACCTTAGAGTAAAAGGCTGGAAAACAATTTTCCAAGCAAATGGTGTGAAGAAACAAGCTGGAGTAGCCATTCTAATATCGAATAAAATCGACTTCCAAACCAAAGATATCAAAAAAGACAAGGAGGGATACTTCATACTCATCAAAGGTAAAAATCCTCCAAGAGGAACTCTCAATTCTGAATATCTATGCTCCAAATGCAAGGGCAGCCACATTCATTAAAGACACCTTAGTAAAGCTCAAAGCACACATTGCACCTCATACAATAATAATGGGAGACTTCAACACACCACTTTCATCAATGGGCAGATCATGGAAACAGAATCTAAACAGAGACACAGTGAAACTAACAGAAGTTACGAAGCAAACGGATCTGACAGATATCTACAGAACATTTTATCCTAAAACAAAAGGATATATCTTTTTCTCAGCACCTCATGGTACCATCTCCAAAATTGACCATATAATTAGTCACAAAACAGGCCTCAACAGATACAAAAATATTGAAATTGTCCCATGCATCCTATCAGGTCACCATGGCCTAAGGCTGATCTTCAATAACAACATAAATAATGGAAAGCCAACATTCATGTGGAAACTGAACAACACTCTTCTCAATGATAACTTGGTCAAGGAAGAAATAAAGAAAGAAATTAAAGACTTTTTAGAGTTTAATGAAAATGAAGCCACAACATACCCAAACCTATGGGACACAATGAAAGCATTTCTAAGAGGGAAACTCATAGCTCTGAGTGCCTCCAAGAAGAAACTGGACAGAGCACACACTAGCAGCTTGACAACACATCTAAAAGTTCTGGAAAAAAAGGAAGAAATTTCACCCAAGAGGAGTAGGCAGCAGGAAATAATCAAACTCAGGGGTGAAACCAACCAAATGGAAACAAGAAGAACTATTCAAAGAATTAACCAAACAAGGAGTTAGTTCTTTGAGAAAATCAATAAGATAGATAAACCCTTAGATAGACTCACTAGAGGGCACAGGGACAACATCCTAATTAACAAAATCAGAAATGAAAAGGGAGACATAACAACAGATCCTGAAGAAATCCAAAACACCATCAGATCCTTCTACAAAAGGCTATACTCAACAAAACTGGAAAACGTGGACGAAATGGACAAATTTCTAGACAGATACCAGGAAAAAAAGTTAAGTCAGGATCAAGTTAATGATCTAAACAGTCCCATATCCCCTAAAAATAGAAACAATCATTAATAGTCTCCCAGCCAAAAAATGCCCAGGACCAGATGGGTTTAGTGCAGAGTTCTAACAGTCTTTCAAAGAAGATCTAATTCCAGTTCTGCACAAACTATTCCACAAAATAGAAGTAGAGGGAACTCTACCCAACTCATTCTATAAAGCCACAATTACTCTGATACCTAAGCCACAGAAAGATCCAACAAAGGTAGAGAACTTCACACCAATTTCCCTTATGAATATCGATGCAAAAATACTCAATAAAATTCTTGCTAACCGAATCCAAGAACACATTAAAGCAACCATCCATCCTGACCAAGTAGGATTTATTCCAGGGATGCAGGGATGGCTTAATGTATGGAAATCCATCAACGTAATCCATTATATAAACAAACTCAAAGACAAAAAACACATGATCATCTCGTTGGATGGAGAAAAAGCATTTGACAAAATCCAACACCCATTCATGATAAAAGTCATAGAAAGATCAGGAATTCAAGGCCCATACCTAACCATGATAAAAGCAACCTGCAGCTAACCAGTAGCTAACATCAAATTAAATGGTGAGAAGCTGGAAGCAATCCCACTAAAATCAGGGACTAGACAAGGCTGCCCATTTCTCCCTACTTATTCAACATAGTACTTGAAATCCTAGCCAGAGCAATTCGACAACAAAAGGAGATCAAGGGGATACAAATTGGAAAAGAGGAAGTCAAAATATCACTTTTTGCAGATGATATGATAGTATATATAAGTGACCCTAAAAGTTCCACCAGAGAACTCCTAAACCTGATAAACAGCTTCGGTGAAGTAGCTGGATATTAAATTAACTCAAACAAGTCAATGGCCTTTCTCTACACAAAGAATAAACAGGCTGAGAAAGAAATTAGGGAAACAACACCCTTCTCAAAATCATAAATAATATAAAATATCTTGGTGTGACTCTAAGGAAGTGAAAGATCTGTATGATAAAAACTTCAAGTCTCGGAAGAAAGAAATTAAAGAAGATCTCAGAAGATGGAAAGATCTCACATGCTCATGGATTGGCAGGATCAACATTGTAAAAACGGCTATCTTGCCAAAAGCAATCTACAGATTCAATGCAATCCCCATCAAAATTCCAACTCAATTCTTCAATGAATTAGAAAGAGCAATCTGCAATTCATCTGGACTAACAAAAACCCTAGGATAGCAAAAACTCTTCTCAAGGATAAAAGTACCTCTGGTGGAATCACCATGCCTGACCTAAAGCTTTACTACAGAGCAATTGTGATAAAAACTGCATGGTACTGGTAGAGTGACAGACAAGTAGACCAATGGAATAGAATTGAAGACCGGGAAATTAACCCACACACCTATAGTCACTTGATCTTCAACAAGGGAGCTAAAACCATCCAGTGGAAGAAAGACAGCATTTTCAACAAATGGTGCTGGCACAACTGGTTGTTATCATGTAGAAGAATGTGAATCGATCCATTCCTATCTCCTTGTACTAAGGTCAAATCTAAGTGGATCAAGGAACTTCACATAAAACCAGAGACAGTGAAACTTGTAGAGGAGAAAGTGGGGAAAAGCCTCGAAGATATGGGCACAGGGGAAAAATTCCTGAATAGAACAGCAATGGCTTGTGCTGTAAGATCGAGGATTGACAATTGGGACCTCATGAAACTGCAAAGCTTCTGCAAGGCAAAAGACACTGTCAATAAGACAAAAAGGCCACCAACAGATTGGTAAAGTATCTTTACCTATCTTAAATCAGATAGGGGACTAATATCCAATATATATAAAGAACTCAAGAGGGTCGACTCCAGAAAATCAAATAACCCCATTAAAAGAGGGAACTCAGAGCTAAACAAAGACTTCTCACCCAAGGAATTCCGAATGGCTGAGAAGCACCTGAAAAATGTTCAACATCCTTAATCATTAGAGAAATGCAAATCAAAACAACCCTGAGATTCCATCTCACACCAGTCAGAATGGCTAAGATCATAAATTCGGGTGACAGCAGATGCTTGCGAGGATGTGGAGAAAGAGCAACACTCCTCAATTGTTGGTGGGATTGCAAGCTTGTGCAACCACTCTGGAAATCAGTCTGGTGGTTCCTCAGAAAATTGGACATAGTACTACCGGAGGATCCCACAATACCTCTCCTGGGCATATATCCAGAAGATGTCCCAACCGGTAAGAAGGACACATGCTCCACTATGTTCATAGCAGCCTTATTTATAATAGCCAGAAGCTAGAAAGAACCCAGATGTCCCTCAACAGAGAAATGGATACAGAAAATGTGGTACATTTACACAATGGAATACTACTCAGCTATTAAAAAAATGAATTTATGAAATTCCTAGGCAAATGGTTGGACCTGGAAGGCATCATCCTGAGTGAGGTAACACAATCACAAAAGAAATGATATGTACTCACTGATAAGTGGATATTAGCCCAGAAACTTAGTATAGCGAGATATAAGGTACAATTTGTAAAACACATAAACCTGAAGAAGAACGAAGACCAAAGTGTGGACACTTTGCATCTTCTTAGAATTGGAAACAATCACCCATGGAAGGAGTTACAGAGACAAAGTTTGGAGCTGAGAAAAAAGGATGGACCATCTAGAGACTGCCATATCCCGGGATCCATCCCATAATTAGCCTCCAAACGATGACACCATTGCATACACTAGCAAGATTTTGCTGAAAGGACCCAGATATAGCTGTCTCTTGTGAGACTATGCCTAGGCCTAACAAACACAGAAGTGTATGCTCACAGTCAGCTATTGGATGGATCACAGGGCTCCCAATGGAGGAGCTAGAGAAAGTACCCAAGGAGCTAAAGGGATCTGCAACCCTATAGGTGGAACAACATTATGAACTAACCAGTACCCCGGAGCTCTTGTCTCTAGCTGCATATGTATCAAAAGATGGCCTAGTCTGCCATCACTGGAAAGAGAGGCCCATTGGACTTGCAAACTTTATATGCCCCAGTACAGGGGATCGCCAGTGCCAAAAAATGGGAATGGGTGGGTAGGGGAGTGGGGGGGTATGTGGGGGACTTTTGGGATAGCATTGGAAATGTAATTGAGGAAAATACATAATAAAAAAAAAGAAACACCATAACCATAAAAAATAAATAAATAAAAATAAAATGTAAATAAATATCCAATAAATAGAATGGTAAATAAATTGAATAACCAATAAAAAAATAAAACTAACTTAAGAAGAAATCCCACAATAAGTTTTATTAACTATCTTTTCAGGAAATTTATATGCAGTTTTTATTAATTGACCCAAGTGAAGTAAGTTTATATCTCTCTCTATAAATGTCTGAATTTTTTTTCTTTCAAAATCTGATAACTACAGAAAATTACCTCTAGATACTTATTAACAGTAACAACTTTAATATGAAACTCAGAATTTGTGCAGATCGACCAAACTGACCTGAATGGAATAATTCCTCTTTTGTTACTGATTAGAATTAGAAATTCTGAACTTTGAAAACAAATATATATATATATATATATATATATATGGCCTTTAATTGCAAAATTAAGATAAATTCTTCTAAGCTCCTTTATTGAAAGATCTAGAGAATTGTTTTGTGTATCTTTTAATTTTTTTTTTGCTTTAGCATTTATTTATTTATTTATTTGTTTATTTGTTTATTTATTTATTTATTTATTTATTATATTGTAACCACAAAAGAAGGTTCTCTTGGGCAAATTATCAAAGCGAAGATTGTTTTTCTAAATCTGCATTTGCCTTAAACCAAATTAAACCAAAGCATGCCCCTGCTTGAAAAATGAATGTTCCCTTGGGTAGCTTTGTTCTCTAGGACCCTCTGTGATATCCCAGAACCTCCATCACCAGAGACAGGCAGTGGGGTTATAACTTGGAAGTGGGCGGAAAACTCTGATTACTGATCAAACCGTTGTGAAAGTACCAAGCTACAAATCCATCGCCAGCCTCACTCTCAGAGTCCATGTTAACAAACTAGAACTCAAGGCCTTTGCTAACTCTTCTGTAATGGGCACTCAGGTTTTCATATAAGGGTTTATTTATACTCTTCCTCTTGGCTTTGATATTTACCTATGTTTCCAGCTTATAGAAGGATCTCCCTTGATGTCCACAAGAAACTCTGTCCTCCTTCACCCCAAATAAAAAGGCCAAACAGCTGAACGTTCAGAAATGGAGAAATGAAGAGAGCAGGATCTGCCCTTTCAGATGCACATACATTATATGACTAAAATACCACAGATGCTCTTATCTGTCTAGATCAATTACCTTTCACCCTTCTTTTATGTAATTCTGCTTTTCTGAATTGCCCCGTTTTATTTTCTGAAAGTTAAACAAAACAAAAAATAAATCTGACCTAATTACAAATTCTAATGCAGCATAGTCCAAATATCATCTAGAATTTTTATTTAATATCAGTTACTCAGTCCTTAAATATACATTTATATTTATAATTATTTAAGATATCTTTTGATATTTTTAGGTTGGGTGGAGAATGTCTCGTTAGGTATAAATCCTTGTTGTACAACCAAGAGAGCTTGAGTTCAGATTCTCTGTACAAGGGCACCTGGGTCAGGGAAGGGGTCCCTTGAACTCACTGACAACCCAGCGTAGCCAATCAGTGAAATTGAGTTTTCGAGTGAGGACCCCATATCAAGAAATGACTTCTATAGACCTGGAGTGAAGGCCCAACTATTGCATACTGACTGGATTTTCAGAGAACCTGAGTTTATTCCCAACAACTACACAGGATGTATAACTGTCTATAACTGTAGTTCTGGCTTCCACAGGTACTATGCATGCTTGTGCCACACATACAGAAACATATGAATATTTCCCAGCTCGTACAAAAATTATGTCTTAACAAAAGATGTTTCTGAAGGCATTTTCATATATTAAGAAACCTTTGGATAGTTGTATAAAATATAATTTTTTGTGCTTTTGTCTTTTTTATTTAATCGTCTATTAATCAATTTATGTGTTTATTTATTTACACTACAGATTTTATTCCCTCCCTGTCCACCCTCTGACTCATACCTCCTCCACATCCTCCTGTTTCCATGATGATGTCCCTACCATCAAACACCCAACCAACCAGACCTCTAAATTCCCTGGGGCCTCCAGTCTCTTAAGGGTTAGGTGCATCTTCTCTGACTCAACCCAGACTCAGCAGTTCTCTGCTGTATATATGTTGGGGGCCTCATATCAGCTGGTGTATGTTGCCTGGTTGGTGGTCCAGTGTTCGAGAACTCTCAGGAGTCCAGGTTAATTGACTAAACATGACTTTTTTTTAATTAACTATTTTCTTTTTTTACATTTCAAATGTTGTCCCCTTTCCTAGTTTCTCCTCCAAAAATCACCTATCCCCTCCCCACTCTCCCTGCTCCCCAACCTACCCACTCCCGTTTCCTGGCCCTGGCATTCCCCTGTATTGGGGCATAGAACCTTCACAGGACCAAGGCCCTCTCCTCCCATTGATAACCGACTAGGCCATCCTCTGCTACATATGCAGCTAAAGCCATGAGCCATGTGTGTGTGTGTGTGTGTGTGTGTGTGTGTGTGTGTGTGTGTGTGTTATTGGTGGTTTAGTCCCAGGGAGCTCTGGGGTTATTGATTAGTTCATATTGTTTTTCCTCCTAAGGGGCTGCAAACCCCTTCAGCTCCTTGGGTCCTTTCTCTCGGTCCTCTATTGGGGACCCTGTGCTCTGTCCAATGGATGAGAGTCTGCTTCTGTATTTGTCAGGCACTGGCAGAGCCTCTCAGGAGACAGCTGTACCAGGCTCCTGTCAGAAAGCTCTTGTTGGTATCCACAATAGTGTCTGGCTTTGGTGGTTGTTTATGGGATTGATCCCTAGGTAAAGCAGTCTCTGGATGGTCATTCCTTCAGTCTCTGATTCACACTTTGTCTTTGTAACTCTTTCATGGGTATTTTCTTTCCTGTTCTAAGAAGGATCGAAGTTTCCACACTTTGGTCTTCCTTCTTCTTGAGTTTCATGTGTTTTGTAAATTATATCTTGAGTATTCTGAGCTGCTGGGCTAATATTCACTTATCAGTGAGTGCATATCATGTGTGTTCTTTTGTGATTGGGTTACCTCACTTAGGATGATATCCTCCAGATCTATCCATTTTTCTAAAAATTTCATAAATTCATTGTTTTTAATAGCTGCATAGTAGTCCATTGTGTAAATGTACCACATTTTCTGTATTCATTCTTCTGTTGAGGTACATCTGGGTTCTTTCCAGCTTCTGGCTATTATAAAATAAGACAAGTAGATCAATGGAATAGAATTGAAGACCCAGAAATGAACCCACATATCTATGGTCACTTGATCTGTGACAAATGAGCTAAAACCATCCAGTGGAAAAGAGACATCATTTTCAACAAATGGTGCTGGCACAACTGGCGGTTATGATGTAGAAGAATGAGAATTGATCCATTCTTATCTTCTTGTACAAAGCTCAAATCTACATGGATCAAGGAACTCCACATAAAACCAGACACGGAAACATAGAGAGGGGAAAGTGGGGAAGAGCCTCAAACACATGAACACAGGGGAAACATTCCTGAAAAGAACAGCAATGGCTTGCGCTGTAAGATCAAGAATCGACAAATGGGACCTCATAAAATTGCAAATCTTATGTAAGGCAAAGGACACTGTCAATAAGACAAAAAAAAAAAAAAAAAAAAAAGCAACCAAAAGATTGGGAAAATATCTTTACCAGTCCTAAATCTAATAGGGGGCTAATATCAAATATATACAAAGAACTCAAGAAGTTAGACTCCAGAAAAACAACCGTATTTAAAAAATGGGGTACAGAGATAAACAAAGAATTCTCAACTGAGGAATACTGAATGGCTGAGAAGCACCTGAAAAAAAAAATGTTCAGCATCCTTAATTATCAGGGAAATGCAAATCAAAACAACCCTGAGATTCTACCTCACACCAGTCAGAATGGCTAAGATCAAAAACTCAGGTGACAGATGATGCTGGCATGGATGTGGAGAAAGAGGAACACCCCTCCATTGCTAGTGGGATTGCAAGCTGGTACAACCACTCTGGAAATCAGTTTGGAGGGTCCTCAGAAAATTGGACATAGTACTACTGGAAGATTTGGCAATACCACTCCTGGGCATATACCCAGAAGATGCTCCAACTTGTAATAATGACACATACTCCACTATGTTCATAAACATGACTTTGTTAATCACTAAAAATGACTTGAAGAAATTTCATAACACTTTAACCTTTCCACACATCATGCACACCTGTAAGAAGACCATTTCAACGAACTTATTTTTTACTGGGTACTTTTTTTGCCAAGACTAATATTTAATGAGATAGCATCAGGGGCTGAGAGGAGTTAATATTCACATGTACTTCTCATTTTCTCCTTTATCCTTCTCTCTATCTTCTGCTCCACTTCTAAAACTCACATTTGCATAAATAGTGTTTTGAGATATCAAAGAAAAATGAACTTAATGTCAAAAGGAAATGTTTAAATTAATTACCTCTCCTGTATCCCTAATTTGTTGCACAAATTACAGAATGAAGGTATAGGAGACTTGAATACTTCTTACATCCACTTTGTAAATACACTGAAATTTTATTAACATCAATGAGAGGAGGGTGTTGGTAGATGCCACGTGGATGTAAGTAAATAAGGCTGATGTTATTTAGAATTGGCTTTTTTTGCTTAATGTATTGACTGATACCTGTATTACAGTACTTGGAGGCTTAAAACAGAAGTTCATCACAAATTCAATTATAGCCTAGTCTATATATAGTGAGTTTCAGACCAGCCAGAGCTACAGAAGGATCCTACCAAGAAACTGAAATTCATCTTTTGCACTATAAATACAGTTATAAAACAAGAATAATATCCGAAAATAGAAATCCACTCTGACATTTGAAGCAGCTATGAGGCTATATAATATCGTGATTTTAAGAAAAATATGAAAGTATAGACATGCAATTGTGAATATAATATTAAAAGCAATAATAAGAAAGAAATATGCTATTTATGATGTGAAATGCTAAAGTCTGAATCAATAATTTTTCTGATGCTAGCTTCTCAAGTCTCTCTATTTTCTAAAGAATAGGAGATAAAACAAAACATCTGGTGATGTGATAATGCTATTTTTAACCCTCTAGTCTCAGGGTTTTTTAATGTAAAAGGAGTAAACACATGTAATAAGGTAATCATTAGGGCTGTCAAAGTATTTGATTCCCTCTTATTATACAATAACAATATTTTATTATATATAATACATACCCTGTTTAATAGCATACACATAGCTGGGCAGTGGTGGCTCACACCTTTAATCCCAGCACTTGAGAGGCAGAGGCAATGCGGATTTCTGAGTTCGAGGCCAGTCTGGTCTACAAAGTGAGTTCCAGGACAGCCAGGGTTATAAAGAGAAACCCTGTCTCGACACCCCCCCAAAAAAGAAAACAAAAACAAAAGAAATTTGATTGTCACACACTTCTAAAATTATAGTGCAGTGACCTGAAGTATTTTTCTTTCTTAAGGTATTTCCCAGGTGTGTTCTTAAAATACTGTTGTACAGAATTGAGAGCTTACTCATTTTTACATCAAGTCCATCTTAAAATTTAATCAAAAGGAGTGTGAGTTTTTGAGAATGAGTGTCACCATCTCACCAGATACTTTCTCTTGAGTCCAGAAGTCTTAAGTGATCTGTATTTCCAGTGGCGTTTTAAATGAAAATACTGTGTTGATAACTATAGGTAGATGGTTGTACGGGGAACCTCTAGAATGAAGTCCTCTTAAATAAATGGATTTTCAGGACTTGCTATTGAAGAATATCTGGAAGGGGGCTACTAAACTTTCTCATTAGCTTAAGATAATACAAATGTAATGATCGTAGACAGGTATTCTAGGGGAAACAGTGATATTGTGGACTACTTGAAATTTGATAGTAATTAAATAATTATTATAATAACAATAATAATTAAATAATGATGAAAACTTCTATTTGAACTTTTAAACACACACACACACACACACACACACACACACACATGAAATTATCATAGAAAACTAATTCATTTGAATGCTATCCGTCAGTTCAGAATTTACCAGAGTTACTAACCTTTATTTTCTACATTCCTTTAATCTGGGAGAGTTCCCTAGTTTCATTATTTTGTCATGATGCTTCTGACAACTTCTGGTTAGTTGTTTTGTTGAATGTCCTTCCATCTGGATTTTCCAGTATGTGTGACTAGTGAACACGATTTATACAGTTTTAGACAGTGTCTAAAACTATGAAACAGAAGCCTCATCTTTTAACTTTGAAAAAACATGCACAAAAACCTATGCAAACTCACGTAAAAAACCAATATAATTTCCTTGTAAGTTGATTATACCTGTTAATCCTCCAGATTTATATAGAGATATAGATAGAGAGATAGAGAGAGAGAGATAAAGAGATAGAGATAGAGATAGAGATAGAGATAGAGATAGAGATAGAGATAGAGATAGAGATAGAGATAGAGATGAGAAGTATGGCACAGACTACTAAACTTTCCAGAGAGGTATTCCTTTAGAACCTCCGCATTCCCTCTTCCATTCTCCCGGGAAGGAGGAATAGGTAGCAGGTGCACATGGCTACTATCCCAGGTGAAATAAGTAATGGGAGACCTGGCCTTTGGCATTTTGCCAAATTTCATAGATCAATGCAATATCATTACTGCATCCTTTGGTCAGAGCGTGCTTCCCAATTGTCCACTAGACACTGTTTGCAACTTCATGCAGAATTCTCTGCTCAATTGAGCTTTACAGTTTAGGAAATGTTTTTGTGACTCCTTTGCCTCAACATGGTGGGTAAGAGAATTGGAGAAATACAGAAGGATTTCTTGACCTACAAATGTGCACACACACACGCACACACACGCACACACACATACACTCACAACACATGGTGGCGGAGAGATGGAGAGAGAGAGAGAGAGAGAAAGAGAGAGAGAATTTGTTGAGAGTATAATGTATATATAATCTTTTAAATTTATGTGTCAGGAAAGCAGGCACTATCCCACTATGAGAAGCTGAAGGGGTCTCACATTAAAAATGATTAAAAATTTTTCTAGCCTCCTATTCAGTGATTAAGTAGAATGAGGAATAAATGAATTGTGGAAGAAAATTTCATGGGTTGAGTGGATTACTAAATTTAGCTCCAGGCCAACTTTTCAGTCCATTTAGCCTCCACTTACAGAGGGTAAGCTGGCCTGACAGTTACATGGGATTTGTGTTTGGGGTTAGGACAGTGCTGAAGAACCAATGGTGACAATTTTAAGAGACCTACCCTGAACTACAGATGACACAGCACCATGGAGTAGAAGAACAGTGGTGAGTTTGGTTGGTTGGACATCACCACACTCAGGCATGGGAACCTGCTTGTGCTGGCATGCTTTGTAAGCCATTTAGCCTCTAAAGTCTTCAAAAATATAGATGAGGGCAGTTACCTGCTACAGAACTGTAGCTGAAAAAAGCTGAGTTACGAACAATTACAAAGCACATTTTTCAATGTTTTATTTTACTGGTTATTTTATTTATTTACATTTCAAATGTTATCCTCCTTCCCAGTTAAACCCCCTATCACCTCCCCACCACTTCCCTCCTGCTTCTTTGAGGGTGTTCCCATACACACCCTGTCATGCCTCAGTACACTAGCCTTCCCCTATGGTGGGTCATCCAGCCTCCACAGGACAAAAGAATTCGCCTCCCACTAATGTGAGATAAATTAATCCTCGGCTCCATATGCATCTGGAGCTGTGGGTTCCTTCATGAGTATTTAGTTGGTGGTTTAATCCCTTGGAGCTTTAGGGGTCAGACTGGTTGATATTGTTCTTCCTATGGGGTTCCAAACCCCTCTGTCTCCTTCAGTCCTTCCCCTAACTCCTCCTTTAGGGTCCCTGCACTTAGTCTGATGTTTGGCTGCATGTATCCATATCTCTGTTGGTCAGGCTCTGGCACAGCCTATCAGGGAACAGCTATACCAGGCTCCTGTCAGCAAGTGCTTCTTGGCATCAGCAATATGTTTTGAATTTTAGTGTCTGTAGATGGGATGGATCCCAAGGTGGAAAAGTCTCTGGATGGCCTTTCCTTCCGCCTCTGCTCCATTCTTTGTCATGGCATTTCCTTTAGACTGGAGCAATGTTGTTAATATTAATATTAATATTGTTGTGATGGTCGGATGGTCCCATCCCTCAACCAGGAGCCATGCATAACCTCTGGATATAGTCTCTACAGGTTCTCTCTCCCCTTTATTGGGTATTTCTGTTAATGTCATCTCTGTTGGGTCCTGGGAACCTCTTTGGTCACTGGCATCTTGGTCTTCCTAGTGACTAGCCCCAGTTCCCCATCCCCCACTGCTACACGCTTCAGTTCAATTTGCTGATCCTCTGTACATCTCTCCAGTCTCCTCCCATATGTGCTCCTGTTCACATTTGTACCTCGCCCTCCTCTCTCCCTCCCAGTACCCTCCCTCCTTCTACCTCCTGTGATTATTTTTGCCCCTTCTGAGTAGGACTGAAGCATCCACACTTTGGTCTTCCTTATTCTTGGGTTTCATATGGTCTGTGAGTTGTATTATGGGTTTTCTGAGGGTTTTTTTTTGGTTAATATTCACTCAATGGTTACTTCAATAAAGAAGAATCTTTAATTCATAAAATATTTTGAAAATGCAAACCAAATGACTAAAATCAAGACAAATTAAGAACGTTTAACAATACACAAGAATCAAACTTGTAATATTAGGAAACATATTTAAAAGCATTTTTATAATAACATGAATGGACAAGCCTAGTGCCTGGTGGGATAGATTTGAAAAAAACATATTCACATAATTTAAAATTCATTCATCAGTAGAAATAAATAAGAAACAGTTACACATAGAAAGCTCTAGAGCAACAACATTGATGGAAATTAGTACCAGTACTGGGGAGGAAATGGTACAGAATGCAGATTGAAGCCTACACCTGGCATCCCAGTATTCAAATGTGTAAACTGTGTTTGTGAGGAATAACTATTATAGGGCGGAAAAGGACAGGAAAATATGCAGATTGTAAGAGGTGTTCTGCTAAAGTGTGAGATTGGTACCTAGGCATTTTTGTCATTGTACATGACACAAATATATTAAATGATGCAAGAATGGAAGGAAAATATTTGCAACATATTTGCAACATATATAATATACATCTTGATGCCCAAGAAAATGAATGAAAATTACACCCTAAATACCTTTGAATTTTATTAATAGATTGTGGGCTCAGTTAAATTTTATGCATTTTAAAATATAATTATATATTGTTTAACATAGCTCTGAAAGGTACCATTTAAAGGAATTTAACTTAAATGAAAAATATCAGTCACAATATATAAAATGATTATTAAATAACATTAATAGACACACAGTTGAAGAGATTTCAAGATTTGTATTGTACTGCTCATGGAGAAGGTCACATGTCACCAAAAAATTATATGGAAATGTTCAACTATGTTCTAAACAGACATTAGATTACACACACACACACAGAGAGAGAGAGAGAGACAGAGAGAGAGAGACAGAGAGAGAGAGAGAGAGAGAGAGAGAGAGAGAGAGAGAGAGAGAGAGAGAGAGAGAGAGAAAGGTGTTTATTTATTCTCTTGAAGCCAAGCTGTAATATTCAAATGTACTTATTACTCAAGGGGGTTCAAGGAATTGGACACTCTTATTGACTCTGGGAATTGACTCATTAAAAGCAATAAAATATATGTGCAAATTAAAGTCCATTGTACTCTAAAGTAGCCTCACACACATGCAGATTTTCACACAAATGTGATACAGATAGTAACTAGAATATTAATTTTTTAATAGTAAAAAACAGGTTTTTTTAACTTCATGTTACTGGGGATTGAACTCAGCTCCTCACACATGCCAAGAAAGTAATGTCTCCACTGAGTCATTTCTCCAGCCTATAATAAAATTCCCGACACAATATAAAAGGTCAAGGAAGCAAATTATTTAATTTTGGAATCCATTCACTCATATCTAATGTGAAAACCACCTTATCGCATGATTCCATATAGAATCCATAAAGAGTTTCATATATATAGAAGTTCATAAAGAATCCTATACACCTGGAGGTAGTGAGATTATGACAGACCCATCTTTCAGAAATATTAGAAATTGAGTTAAAAGATTTAAAATAAACTAAACAAAACCTTTAGTTCGGTTAAAATAAATTTAACAAAGTAAAAACCTCCTTTTTAAAATGAACTGAGAAGGGATGAGAAGATGGCTCGGTGATTTAAGGGTACCTGCCGCCCTTTTAGGGGACCAGAGATTGGTTCTCAGCATCCATATTATTCTGTTCTTACTGTGTCTAATAGTACCCCTGGCTTTTCTAGCCTCCTCTACCATCAACACCATGTAGTCTCTCTCTTTCTGTCTCTCTCTGTTTGTTCTTTCTCTCCCCCTTCCTCTCCCTTTTTTTTGTATATAAAATTCTAAAGTAAATAAAATACACATGATACATAATGAAGCATTCTACATAACTATTTGTATGTGAGTATCAATGTGTCGATATAGAGAAAAATGACCTGGATGGTTCCCAATACTGATATGTGGGGCAAAGAGGAGGGAGAACTAGCTTTTGCCTTGCTTCCATTCTTTATTCTTCATGTGCTGCAAAATAGCATGTAAGACTATTACATGCTGGATACATTACTTGCCTCTGTGACTTCCTGGAGGTAGGTTGTGTTAATGAGCACACTGCATGCAATGGCAGCAGGAACAGTGGGCATTTAGCACATCTGACCCAGCAATTAAGCTTGAGCACTCATGGGTAATAAACACTGTTCACCAGGTCAAATGACAAGGTGAAATTTGCCTTCTGCATTGGCAGACTGAAAGTCATAAGGATGTTCTGAAAGCTAGAATTCTAACTGCAGACTGTACGATTTTTCTGTGCAGTGGAGAATGAAAAGTGTTGACCACATTATATTGACTGACATGGTAATCATATCTAAATAATTTTTTCAAAACAATGGCTGATTGACAGTACTTGTTTGTTAAAGAAATTATATAGCCTATGCTAGTATGTATTATGGTATTTTCATTACATCTGGAAGGATGTAAAAATTTGAATGTTATAATTTAATATTATGTATTTTTAATTTGGCTGTTTTTAAAAATTATATCCTTTACAGAACCTGGAATATATATATATATGTATATATATATACACACATATACAAAAATATATTTTAATGATATGTAAGATATCAATGAAAATTTAACACAAACATTTTATAAGTAAAATGTACAATTTCTTAAAGAATAGGCTAAAACTTAAAAAAAATGAGGAAGTTCTTATAAATGTAAAAATGTGCCATAAATACCTTTTTTCCAGGTTACACTTTTTTCGCGATGTCCCTGACTTCAGAGTGTTAGCATGCGGTGGAGATGGGACTGTGGGCTGGATTTTGGATTGCATAGGTAAATGAAGACCTATGTTTACTGTGCCTTGCATGAGTCTAGTAACCTTATATTCTGTCCTTGTTCTATCAATATTTCTGTCTATCAAGTATGCACAAGTATCTAAAAGCTGATGATTGCTGAATATTTTGTGTTTTTCTTTTCAGATGTACCCCTTGTTGGAACTTATTAATAGTTTAAAAACCAATGAATTGGTATTTAGAAGCTGGTACATTTTAAACAAATATTTACTTTAAAAAATTTTTTAGTCTCTGAATTGAGTAATTTCAGTTTGTTAGAGGTTCTTTCAAAATTAAGTATTAATTCAAACAAATTGACAGAATTTCTTTTTTTTTTTTCCTTTTAAAGAAATGAAGATCAGAACATTCTGTCTTGTTAGCACTGAAAAACATTTCAAATTGAAAATGTCATGGTGGGAGTGGCAGGCACTAGTCCCAGCGCAGGCTCCCCTCCCCAGTTGCCTATGTGCAGTTAGTCAAACAAAGGACATGTTCTCATCAACACTTTTCTTATCCATCTAATAATATTAGTCTACTACTAGTTTATAAAAATTGCAATTGAAAACTCTGTTATTGATATTCTAATAAAAGATATAAAATATTTATACATAATTCCTATGAAAAAGTTAAAATTCAAGAATTATAAAAATTATTGAGCAAATATATACATGATGAAGCATGTATAAGGATTTTAATGTGAAGACTAGTAAGTTTTGGCTCATTGTATGTCCAAGTTTAGTGGTATTGCATTGGTATCCATAAATTATCTCATCAACTGATTCAACACATACAAATAAACATACAGAATCACACGCGCGTGCACACACGCGCATGCACACACACACACACACACACACACACACACACACACAGATATCATGAGCTTAGGAAAGAAACAGAAAGAAAAATATATTTTTGAGATTCCTTCTAGATATGTGATGATTCAAATAAAACATATGGAACTTTGGTAACAGATCTATAGTTTGGAACCTAAAGAACGTTATGATACAAAGGTAAAGCTAATTAAATAATAAGCAAACAAACCTGATCTCAGGTCATCCAATTGGAACGCTCTGTTCATTTGCTTTGAAATATTGAAATATTATAGATAGGAACACTTAAACAGCGTTACTAACTGCCATTCACTTTCAGAATTTAACTGTTCTCAAATATATTAAACTGTCTATGGAGTTGATGTTGCAAAAGATATTTATAAAGGAACCTACTTTATTTCCTGATAATATGCATTCCTATGCTTCATGTAACTTCCTCCATCAGGATTTTAATAAGGATAAAACAGAGGCAAATACACACACACACACACACACACACACACACACCACAGACATTCATGAACATACATATAAGGCATGATTTTGAGTTAACTCAAGATATTTAAATTTTTTTCCTGATGTATAAATTATAAAAACCCTGTTACTGCCTAAAGAATGATATTTGTCTAATACATCAGTTAGTACAACATGAAACACTGTAATTTATAACTGTGTTTATAAAATTAAACTTGTAGGTATTTGAATGTACTTACTGAAATTATTTAATGGAAGTTTGTTTGCTTGTTAACATTGATGTGTTTTGGGTTCAAATATTGTTTCCATTTTCTCATTCCACAGAGAAGGCCAATGTAGTCAAGCACCCTCCAGTTGCCATCCTGCCTCTTGGGACTGGCAATGACTTAGCAAGGTGCCTGCGGTGGGGTGGAGGTAAGCATGCTGTATAGAATTCATCTGAAAAGCCAGAGAATGCCTTTAATACTGCACAATGCTTATCATGTGGGTGTAGTGATATAAGAGGATTTTATGCTTACTAAGTGTCTTAAAAATAGTCAAAAGTTTGAAGGGATTGATGGATTAAGAAGTTTAGACTGGATGATAGACTTTAATTAAATATCAATTACAGATTTGGTCGGGGGGGGGACAAGTTTTCAAAATGTCTCTAATTTGGCCTTTTCTTGATTAGAAAATAAGGTACACATTTAGAACTCTAAGGCACTATTCAGTCTGTTAATTTGCTATTATCTTCTAGTGTAGAAAGTAGATAGAGGTTGTTGCAGCCTAAAATGGAGCATGTCTAAGGATTATGAGTAGACATTGGACAAAAACAATTTCCTACACTGAAATTATGACAAATGTGATAAAATTAAAAAATAACAACTAAAATTGGAGAAAGAAACATTGATGAGTTACTTTGCCAAGAGTGAATACACTAAGTAGTATTATTTGGAATTTACATTACTATAATCATTGTGATCTATGCTTGTGTATAAGCATACACTCACTCACTCCCATCTCACTGCCCTAGCATTCCTCTACACTGGGGCAAGCCTTCAGAGGACCAAGGACCTCCCTTCCCACTGATGCCAGATAAGGCCCCTTCAGCTCTTTCAGTCCTTCCCCTAACTCCTGCATTGCGGTCCCTCTGCTGAGTCCAATGGTTGGATGCGAGCATCCTTATCTGTATTGGTCAGGATCTAGCAGAGCCTCTCAGGAGACAGCTATATCAAGTTCCTGTCAGCAAGTACTTCTTGGCATCCACAATAGTGTCTGAATTTGGTGTCTGTATGTGGGATGGATCCCCAGGTGGGGCAATTTCTGGATGGCCTTTCCTTCAGTCTCTGCTCCACTCTTTGTTCCCGTATTTCCTTTAGACAGGAGCAATTCTGAGGTAAACTTTTGGAGATGGGTGGGTAGCCCCATCCCTCAACCAAGGATCAGGGGTGGGCATGTGGAAGCTCTAAATATGGTCTCAACAGGTTTTCCCCCACCCCTTGTGTGGTATTTCAGCTAATGGCATCCCTGTGGGGTCGTGGGAGGCTCTTGCTTTCCTGGAATGTGGGACTTTCTGGTTGCTACCCTCTGCCCCCCATCCCCCATTGCTGCACCTAAGACTCTCTAATAACCTGTGAATTGATCCCATAATGAAAAGCCTTCACTCACTTGGAGGAGAAGATTAATGGTCACATCATCCTGGTGTAGACTTCATAAGCAGAGGGGACCGGGTTTAGTGTCTAAGGACTAAGAAGTGGTAAGGAGCCTGTCTTATGCAACTTACAGTAAGATGGTGGATCAAGCAGAGTGCACATGAAGACAATAATTCAGGGTAGACTCAAAAATACTTTGCTAAGGCGTTGTAGCTACCCAATGATTGCCAGACAATTACAGATTGTACTAAAGAAATAATCTTTAAATTATAAATATTTTTGTATCTAAACACACTTTGAGATATTTGAAGCAGTCTCCAAAGACATTGTGAATCAGAAGCCCTTGGGGAGCTTATTAAAAAATAAAATGGTTGACCCTACCCTCAATATCCTGAATGGAAAACCCTTGGGATAGAACTCAGGCAGACAATAGGTCATTTGGGAAAAAAAATAAAAAATAAAATCCTCCCAAGTAACTGTGATTTAGAACAAAGTTGAGAAGTTTTGTTGCATATCTATCTATCCATCTGTTGTACTTTTATATAAGCAGAATTGGAAGATAAATTAAAAATACCACATATTCTATTTGGCATTTTCAAATGCGTATTATAGTAAAAGGATATTATTAATAATCAGTACAATACCATGTGACTGTCAAAGATAAAGATATACCCATTACAAGATACCTCTGTTCACCAGTTTTCATACATGTGTATTTATTAAAGTGAAGGGTACTATCAGAGTGACATAGTATGACTATAGTCGTACACATAATCTGCTGTATACATTTGATGTTTAAAAAATTCTTTTGATCTTTGAAAATTTAATTTGTTATTTTTTTGTTTTCAAACAATCAAGTGAATTATGTCTCAAATTAAATTAAAAAGTCGATATTTATGTAGGTAAGCTTCATATAAAACCACATAAGTGATATCATTGGTGGAAGGATAAGGGTTGCCTCATAAGTCAAAGATGAGATTAGAGATGAATTCTCAAAGTGCTTAGTATATTCTGGCCCAGTAGAGAGGAAATAAATTAGTGGCTCTTATTCTTTTAGAGAATAAATCTTCCTTAAATCATGTGGGCTGTAAATCTGTGAAGAATGATATGCATATACATTCAACAAAGTCTGGTGCTATGGAAGAATGAATTATGCTGTCATATACTACCATATACTACCAAGAATGAATTAAACTACCAATAGCTAGATGGTCAATATGGCCTTCGTAAGGAATTCTCATTTTCTTAGAAGCTTAGCTATGAAGAAAAAGAGAGTTTCAACTGTTGAAATGACTAAAGGAAGCCTGATGGAATTTTAAAAGTGCACAGTTCTTAGGAGATGGATATTAGGGTTGGTGAGCCTGAACTAGTCTTATATAATATTTCTTACATAATATTTTAAACCATTCTATGATTTGCAAGTGACTCACTATAAGCATACTATTACGTTTTATGCTTTGAAATTATATATTACACCATACATTTTAAGATAATACTCAGTAATTTCCACGTAATTACTATTTATTCTAATCTCTGCTTCATCTGTTTAATAGTGCTTAGTTTTGAAATCTGGCATGGGAATTATCATGGGCTCTGGCATTGGGATTTCGAGTTTTGGTGATTGAAAATATCAGTCTCGAAGGCAATGCATTCTCTTCTAGCCTGGGTTGTATTGGAGGATGCCTCTTTCTTTTTCATTTAAAATAGTGAGTTCTACAAGTAATACACATGTTATTAGATGTAACCACTACTCATGGCTTCTAGCACTTCCTTGTTAAACAAATTAGTAAATTGGAGGTCAAAAGTTGGAGGTAGAAACTATCCAAAATGTTTCAACCAAGGCTATAATTTTTGGAACATATAAAAACATATGAGTGTGAGTGTGGTTATGTATATAATATAGTAAATCAGAGATACAGGGATTATTTTACATAGAAGTGTTAAAATTTTAGAAAGGTTAATTTATTTATTTTGTGTATATGAGCACACTGTATACATCTTCAGACACACCAGAAGAGATCATCCAATTCCATTACAGATGGTTGTGAGTCACCATGTGGTTGCTGGGAATTGATCTCAGGAGTTCTGGAAGGGCAAACAGTACTCTAAACCTCTGAGTCAACTCCCTAGCCCCAAAAGTGTTAATTTTAAAATAGTCTTATATACTTCTTGAGAATTAATACAAGTATTTTGATCATATTCACCACTACTACTGTCTTTCAGTGTTCCCAAAGACCCCCCAACAATTGTCCCTTTTCACCAGAATGTACTTTTTGTAGCCCATTGACTCAATTAGTCCTGCTAGTCTGTGTATAGATGTAATAACCACCCAGTAGAAGATGGACCACATCTCAATGGCCACACTGCCAAAGAAAACTATTACCTCTCCTCCTTCTGCCATCCGTTGACAAAATCTCCTGGGGTACCTGCCTTCTAAGCAACTCTCCCTGTCTAAGATGCTCATTCTGCAGGTGATGCCCACTGGTGGAGGTCCAGGAGTATGGCAGGTGTACTGTATCCAAGAGATATTTCACGCAACTATCCTGTCCTCTTGCTTTCCAGCCCTTTCTGCCTTTCTCTCGTGATATTTCCTGTACCCTGAGTAAGGGTGAAGTGAATATAAATACTTCATTGTTGCACCCACAGTTACCCATTCTCAGTGCACTGACCATAATGAGTCTTCATTAACCAGAGCCCATTGCAAAATAAAGCTTTGTTGACCAAGGTGAGGGCAGCACCAAACTGTGGGTATAAATATAAACACTTTGAAGATAATTTGCCATGTCTGTTTAGCAAAACAAGAATAATAAGTGTCCTCGGACATGACCTTTCCAGTTGTGGACTTTGGTTGTGTCTACCATATTAAGCATGAATTCCCTTCTATACAACAAGCCTCCAATTAAACCAGAAAGTGATCTGTTACCCACATATCAGTACTGATTCTGCATCAGTGAGTACATCATGCCAGGCGGGTCAGTATTATAGCATGCAGGGCCCATAGCTGAGTCAGCTAATTGATTCCTTTCCTTTTTACCATCTGTCTTACACAGAACCCTCTGGCAATATAACAATGATCCAGAAGAGATGACAATTTCTGTGTCAGTGCAAAACTCATTTCTTTATGTCTAGTAATCCAAAAATGTGTTATTTACGACAATGTGTCCATACCATAAGTTTATTAATTATGTTGGGCAACTGACAACAATTATCAATAGTGCATGCTGTTTGGGGAACATCTGAGACTTGCCTGAACACAGTAACTGTGAGAAGGTATCCCACTCATGTCTTTTGTGAGTAGCATTGTATCTCCATTCCAGTCCATTTTATTTATTTATTTGTTTGTTTATTTATTTATTTATTTATTTATTTGTAAGAATGTTTTAATTTACATACAGACCAGTAGATTTCCATGTGCTGTTTTATATATCCCCAACTTTGCATAATTTAACCTCTGTCCTTCCCTTCGCTGTCTTATTTGTCCCCATCCCCACTTAAAGCCCTTGCATGATCTCCTCTCTTTTTTCATGTGACACATATTTAACAATCGCTCCAATTTTGTATTTTAAATAAAATGGTAAAATAGCATGTTTCTGTATGGATTCTTCATACAGCATCATTTTGGTTAGCTATCTTCTCAGCTTCGTCCTTTCTTCTTTTCCACAGTACCTCACTGCCTGAATCTTCCCTCCTCAGTGTTCTGTTTTGAAGGCAATTTGACATGTCTGTTTAGAAAAGCAAAGTAGTAAGTTTCCTGGGTTATGATCTTCCAAGTCACAGACTTATGCTGTGTATATATTAAGCAAGATTGCTTCCTATAAAACAAGCCTCAAATTTACTTTACTTTTATCTAGCTTTATTCTCAGGTACTTTATTTATGTTTTTTTTCATTGTTCTATTGGTTATTTTATTTATTTACATTCCAAATGTTTTCCCACTTCCAGTTTCCCCTCCATAAGGCCCCATCCCCTCCTCCCTCTCCCCTGCCTCTATGAGGGTGCTCCCACACCCGCCCATCCACTCCTGCTTCAGTGGCCTAGTGTTTCTCTACCCTGGGTCATCAAGCCTCCATAGGACAAAGAGGCTCCCCTCCCAGTGATGCCACATAAGGTAACTACATATCCAGCTGGACCCATGGGTATCCCTGGGCACTCTTTGGTGGCTTAGTCCGTGCGAGATTTGGGGGTCTGGTTGGTTGTTATTGTTGTTTTTCCTATGAGGTTGCAACTCCCTTGAGCTCCTACAGTCCTTGCCCTAACTTCGCCATTGGGATCCCCACAGTCAGCCCAAAGTATGACTGTGGACACCCTCATTTGTATTGGTCCATCACTTTTTTTTCCGTTTTTAGGTGTGTTTTATTATTTTTTTAGGTATTTATTTCATTTACATTTCCAATGCTATCACAAAAGTCCCCCACAATCTCCCCCACATCCTCCCCCACCCACTCCCCCACCTACCCACCCCCACTTCTTGGCCTTGGCGTTCCCCTGTACTGAGGCATATAAAGTTTGCACGACCAATGGGTCTCTCTTTCCAAAGATGGCCAACTAGGCCATCTTCTGATATATATGCAGCTAGAGAGAGGAGATGGGGGGGTACTGGTTAGTTCATACTGTTGTTTCACCTATAGGGTTGCAGATCACCCCAGCTCCTTGGGTACTTTCTCTAGCTCCTCCATTGGGGGCCCTGTGATCCATCCAATAGCTATGAGCATCCACTTCTATGTTTGCTAGGTCCTGGCATAGTCTCAAAAGAGACAGCTATATCAGGGTCCTTTCAGCAAAATCTTGCTAGCGTATGCAATGGTGTCAGTGTTTGGAGACTGATTATGTGATGGATCCCGGATATGACAGTCTGTAGATGGTCCATCCTTTGGTCTCAGCTCCAAACTTTGTCTCTGTAACTGCTTTCATGGGTGTTTTGTTCCCCATTCTAAGAAGGGGCAAAGTATCCACACTTTGGTCTTCGTTGTGCTTCAGTTTCATGTGTTTAGCAAATTGTATCTTATGTCTTGGGTATTCTAAGTTTCTGGGCTAATATCCACTTATCAGTGAGTACATGTTCTGTGAGTTCTTTTGTGATTGGGTTACCTCACTCAGGATGCTGCCCTCCAGGTTCATCCATTTGCCTAGGAATTTCACAAATTCATTATTTTTAATAGCTGAGTAGTACTCCATTGTGTAAATGTACCACATTTTCTGTATCCTTTTCTCTGTTGAGGGGCATCTGGGTTCTTTCCGGCTTCTGGCTATTATAAATAAGGCTGCTATGAACATAGTGGAGCATGTGTCCTTCTTACCGGTTGGAACATCTTCTATGTATATGCCCAGGAGAGGTATTGTGGGATCCTCCAGTAGTACTATGTCCAATTTTCAGTGGAACCGCCAGACTGATTTCCAGAGTGGTTGCACAAGCTTGCAATCCCACCAACAATGGAGGAGTGTTCCTCTTTCTCCACATCCTTGCCAGCATCTGCTGTCACCTGAATTTTTGATCTTAGCCATTCTGACTGGTGTGAGGTGGAATCTCAGGGTTGTTTTGATTTGCATTTCCCTGATGATTAAGGATGCTGAACATTTTTTTCAGGTGCTTCTTAGCCATTCTATATTCCTCAGGTGAGATTTCTTTGTTTAGCTCTGAGCCCCATTTTTTTCTTTTTTAAAAATTTTTAAATATTTTTTATTATGTATTTTCCTCAATTACATTTCCAATGCTATCCCAAAAGTCTCCCATACCCCCCCCCACTTCCCTACCCACCCATTCCCATTTTTTTTTTGGCCCTGATGTTCCCCTGGACTGGGGCATATAAAATTTGTGTGTCCAATGGGCCTCTCTTTCCAGTGATGGCCAACTAGGCCATCTTTTGATACATATGCAGCTAGAGTCAAGAGCTCCGGGGTACTGGTTAGTTCATAATGTTGTTCCACCTATAGGGTTGCAGATCCCTTTAGCTCCTTGGGTACTTTCTCTATCTCCTCCATTGGGAGCCCTGTGATCCATCCACTAGCTGACTGTGAGCATCTACTTTGTGTTTGCTAGGCCCGGCATAGTCTCACAAAAGACAGCTATATCTGGGTCCTTTCAGCAAAATCTTGCTAGTGTATGCAATGGTGTCAGCGTTTGGATGCTGATTATGGGGTGGATCCCTGGTATGGCAGTCTCTAGATGGTCAATCCTTTCTTCACAGCTCCTAACTTTGTCTCTGTAACTCCTCCCATGGGTGATTTTAAATGGGGTTATTTGATTTTCTGGAGTCCACCTTCTTGAGTTCTTTTTATATATTAGATATTAGCCCCCTATCTGACTTAGGATTGGTAATGATCCTTTCCCAATCTCTTTGTGGCTTTTTTGTCTTATTGACTGTGTTTTGCCTTACAGAAGCTTTTCAATTTTATAAGGTCCCATTTGTCGATTCTCGATCTTACAGCACAAACCATTGCTGTTCAATTCAGGAATGTTTCCCCTGTGCCCATATCTTCCAGGCTTTTCCCTACTTTCTGCGCTATAAGTATCAGTATCTCTGGTTTTATGTGCAGTTCCTTAATCCAGTTAGATTTTACCTTAGTACAAGGAGTTAGGAATGGGTCAAATCGCATTCTTCTACATGATAACCACTAGTTGTGCTAGCACCATTTTTTTTTTGAAAATGCTCTTTTTCCCACTGGAAGGTCAAATATCAAGTGACCATATCAAGTGTGGGTTCATTTCTGGGTCTTCAGTTATATTCCATTTGTCTACTTGTCTGTCACTCTACCAGTACCATGCAGTTTTTATCACAATTGCTCTGTAGTAAAGCTTTAGGTCAGGCATGGTGATTCCACCAGAGGTTTTTTTTTTTTTTTTTTTTTTTTTTTTTTTTTTTTTTTGTCCTTGAGAAGAGATTTTGCTATCCTAGGTTTTTTGTTATTCCAGATGAATTTGCAGATTGCCCTTTCTAATTCGTTGAAGAATTGAGTTGGCATTTTGATGGGGATTTCATTGAATCTGTAGATTGCTTTTGGCAAGATAGCTATTTTTACTATATTGATCCAGCCAATCCGTAAGCATGGGAGATCTTTCCATCTTCTGAGATCTTCTTTAATTTCTTTCTTCAGAGACTTGAAGTTCTCATCAATCATACAGATCTTTCACTTCTTTAGTTAGAATCACGCCAAGATATTTTATATTATTTGTGACTATTGAGAAGGGTGTTGTTTCCCTAATTTCTTTCTCAGTCTGTTTATCCTTTATGTAGAGAAAGGCCATTGACTTGTTTGAGTTAATTTTATATCCAGCTACTTCACTGAAGCTGTTTATCAGGTTTAGGAGTTCTCTGGTGGAATTTTTAGGGTCACTTATATATACTATCCTATCATCTGCAAAAAGTGATATTTTGACTTCTTCCTTTCCAATTTGTATCCCCTTGATCTCCTTTTGTTGTCGAATTGCTCTGGCTAGGACTTCAAGTACAATGTTGAATAGGTAGGAAAAAAGTGGGCAGCCTTGTCTACTCCTTGATTTTAGTGGGATTGCTTCCAGCTTCTCACCATTTACTTTGATGTTGGCTACTGGTTTGCTGTAGATTGCGTTTATCATGGTTAGGTATGGGCCTTGAATTCCTGATCTTTCCAAGACTTTTATCATGAATGGGTGTTGGATTTTGTCAAATGCTTTTTCTGAGTCTAATGAGATGATTATGTGGTTTTGTCTTTGAGTTTGTTTATATACTGGATTACATTGATGGATTTCTGTATATTAAACCAGCCCTGAATCCCTGGGTTGAAACCTACTTGGTCAGGATGGATGATTGTTTTGATGTGTTCTTGAATTCGGTTAGCAAGAAATTTATTGAGGATTTTTGCATCGATATTCATAAGGGAAATTGGGCTGAAGTTCTCTATCTTTTTTGGTCTTTCTGTGGTTTAGGTATCAGAGTAATTTTGGCTTCATAGAATGAGTTGGGTAGAGTGTCTTCTGCTTCTATTTTGTGGAATAGTTTTTGAAGAACTGGGATTAGATCTTCTTTGAAGGTCTGATAGAACTCCTCACTAAACCCATCAGTTCCTGGGCTTTATTTGGTTGGGAGACTATTAATGACTGCTTCTATTTCTTTAGGAGATATAGGACTGTTTAGATCATTAATATGATCCTGATTTAACTTTTGTACCTGGTATTTGTCTAGAAACTTGTCAATTTGTCCAGGTTCTCCAGTTTTGTTGAGTATAGATTTTTGTAGAAGGATCTGGTGGTATTTTGGATTTCTTCAGGATCTGCCATTATGTTTCCCTTTTCATTTCTGATTTTGTTAATTAGGATGCTGTCTCTGTGCCCTCTAGTGAGTCTGGCTAAGGGTTTTTCTATCTTGTTGATTTTCTCAAAAACTATCTCCTCATTTTGTTGATTCTTTGAATAGTTCTTCTTGTTTCCATTTGGTTGTTTTCACCCCTGAGTTTGATTATATCCTGCTATTTACTCCTCTTGGGTGAATTTGCTTCCTTTTGTTCTAGAGCTTTTAGGTGTGTTGTCAAGATGCTAGTGTGTGCTCTCTCTAGTTTCTTTTTGGAGGCATTCAGAGCTATGAGTTTTCCTCTTAGAAATACTCTCATTGTGTGCCATAAGTTTGGGTATGTTGTGGCTTCATTTTCATTAAACTCTAAAAAGTCCTTAATTTCTTTCTTAATTCCTTCCTTGAACAAGGTATCATTGAAAAGAGTGTTTTTCAGTTTCCATGTGAATGTTGGCTTTCTATTATTTATGTTGTTATTGAAGATAAGTCTTAGTCCATGGTGATCTGATAGGATGCATGGGGGCAATTTCAATATTTTTGTATCTGTTGAGGTCTGTCTTGTGACAAATTATATGGTTAATTTTGGAGAAGGTACCATGAGGTGCTGAGAAGAAGGTATATCCTTTTGTTTTAGAATAAAATGTTCTGTAGATATCTGTTAGATCCATTTGTTTCATAACTTCTGGTATTTTCACTGTGTCCCTGTTTAGTTTCTGTTTCCATGGTCTATCCATTGGTGAAAGTGGTATGTTGAAGTCTCGCACTATCATTGTGTGCGGTGCAATGTGTGCTTTGAGCTTTACTAAAGTTTCTTTAGTGAATGTGGCTGCCCTTGTATTTGGAGCATAGATATTCAGAATTGAGAGTTCCTCTTGGAGGATTTTACCTTTGATGAGTATGAAGTGCCCCTCCTTTCTTTTTTGATGACTTTGTGTTGGAAGTCGATTTTATTAGATTAGAATGGCTACTCCAGCTTGTTTCTTCAGACCATTTGCTTGGAAAATTGTTTTCCAGCCTTTCATTCTGAGGTAGTGTCTGTCTTTTTCCCTGAGATGGGTTTCCTCTAAGCAGCAAAATGTTGGGTCCTGTTGTGTAGCTAGTCTATGTCTTTTTATTTGTGAGTTGAGTCCATTGATATTAAGAGATATTAAGGAAAAGTAATTGTTGCTTCCTATTATTTTTGTCGTTAAAATTGGTATTCTGTTCTTGTGGCTGTCTTCTTTTAGGTTTGTTGAAGGATTATATTCTTGCATTTTCTAGGATGTGGTTTCTGTCCTTGTATTGTTTTTTTTTTTTTTTTTCTGTTATTATCCTTTGAAGGGCTGGATTCGTGGAAAGATAATGTGTGAATTTGATTTTGTCGTGGAATAATTTGTTTTCTCAAACTATGGTAATTGAAAGTTTGACTGGGTATAGTAACCTGGGCTGGCATTTGTGTTCTCTTAGTGTCTGTATAACATCTGTCCAGGATCTTCTAATCTCTGGTGAAAAAAATCTGGTGTAATTCTGATAGGCCTGCCTTTATATGTTACTTGACCTTTTTCCCTTACTGCTTTTAATATTCTATTTTTATTTAGTGCATTTGTTGTTCTGATTATTATGTGTCGGGAGGAATTTCTTTTCTGGTCCTGTCTATTTGAAGTTCTGCAGGCTTCTTGTATGTTCATGGGCATCTCTTTCTTTATGTTTGGGAAGTTTTCATCTATAATTTGTTGAAGATATTTGCTGGGCCTTTAAGTTAAAATTTTTCATTCTCATCTACTCCTATTATCCTTAGGTTTGGTCTTCTCATTGTGTCCTGGATTTCCTCGATGTTTTGAGTTAGGATCTTTTTGCATTTTGCATTTTCTTTGATTGTTGTGCTGATGTTCTCTATGGAATCTTCTGCACCTAAGAATGAAATATGCCAAAAATGAACAGCTTATTTTCTTAATGTTTCTCTTTGTCACTAGAAGAAAACATGAGGAAAAGGCACAGATGGAAAGTCTAACATGACAACTCAGTATGAGACTTCGGCAATAAGGTTGAATGTGGCATTCTTTTATAAAAGGGTGCTTCAAAAGTATAGATTTGCAAATTAACATTAATCTCATTTTAATGTACTGATACAAAAGTATTAAAAGGTAATTAAAAGATGGTAGAAATGTTTTTAACAGTTGGGTAAACTGAGGATTTATACTACAAAAAGGAAATATTTGTTGCAAATGAAATCTAAGCACAACATCTTGGTACAAGTTGTTGATTATTATATTAAACTTAGCATTAAAATGAACTAGTTGGCTTCAGAATAATTCTTATAAAAATCAAAGACATATAGGTATGACTTCCTTTAACTGGTTTATATGCTGTCTTCTTCTAACATTGTTTTCATTAGGTTATGAAGGGGAAAATCTTATGAAGATCCTAAAAGACATTGAAAGCAGCACAGAAATCATGCTGGACAGGTGGAAGTTTGAAGTCACACCCAACGACAAAGATGAGAAAGGAGACCCTGTGCCTTACAGCATCATCAATAACTACTTTTCCATTGGCGTGGTAAGATTTACCACTAAACGTTATTTATTGCTTGTCTTAAATACCAGTGAAAACATCTTAATCTATGAAATTTTACTGATTATAAACAATTTGTGTTAACATTCTGTTAGGAAATACTTTTTTCTTTCAAAATTTACTTACTTACATTTATATCCATGAGTATTCTTCTTTTCTGTTCATCTGTGTATCACTAATGTTCCTGGTACCCATGGAGGGCAGAAGATAGTATTGTATCTTTGTGGTGAGCTGCATTTAGAGATGTTTATGAGCCATGATGAGGTGCTACAAATTAAACCCAGGTCTTCTAGAAGAGTATCCAGTGATCTTAAATGCTGACCCATCCCTCTCACCCTAGAAATGCTTGTTCTGTTGCCTAATAATATGGCTTAAAATTCATTTAAAGGGAAACTATCAGCAAATGATAAATTTTATGACTCAAAGGAAAATACATCACTTCTGGCTTGACTATTTCTGTTACCAAATGAAGCTTTGAGTGATTGATATCATATGTGTACATTGCTGAGTGTAAGAAGCATTCATGAAAATATATAAAAGTATCTTTTATAATCAAAACCAAAAAAAGTATATCACACACCTCCAACATCTTAGGGTATATATTATCATTCCAAAATGTCAGAGTGAGGAAATACTGGATCAAAGAAAGACCCAAAACAGACTGAACAAACTATATACTCAGCACCTCTATGTCTGATGTTAAAGCTCTCCAGGTCTCCACCTCCTTCAGATCTCCACCTCCTGTCATCTCTGTTGCCTGCAATACAATTCTTTCTCTTTGGCTGGTTCCACTTCCTCTTAGTAGATTTCTTTGGCAGAAATCCCATGGCTCTGGCATCTCTAATATATTGGGATATCCAATACACTGTCAACTTTACAGCTTCTTCTTCGAATGTCTAGATTCACACATGAATTTTGGGGTTTCTCCAAAGGGCTTGGGTCACTTGTCCAGCTCTGTTCACTATCATAGCACTCTAAGCTCTAGTTGACTCCATTTCAGTGCTGCTGCCATTATTGGTGATTATCCCTCAGCACTGGCATCTCCAATGCACTGGGGTCTTCTACTGCAAATAGACCTCATCAATAACCTCTCATAGGCTCCCTTCATAGTGCCAAGCCTCATTTTTTGCATGACCCTTTTAGAATTGGGCTGTCAACTGCAAATGACTCTGCACCTTCACCAATAGCCTTCCCTGGCCTCTCACAGTGCAAAGTCTCATCTTTCCAAGACCCTTTCATGCCTTCAAAACCTGTACCATCTGGGTGATTCTTACCCGTTATGAAGTACAGCTGCAGCATGAGGTAAAATGTTAGCTATCTCTGGAACACAGCTTCCTTGTGCTCTCTAAAAATCACTTACCAGAATGTTTAACTTAAGTAATGCTGATCTCTTCTTAATCTCTGCTAATTTCTTAGCTCTAACTAACTAGCATGACTTGACCCACAAGTTCCTTCTATTCCTGAGTCTAAAGCCAGAGCCACATAGCCGAAACTGCAGAGTTCTGCAGTATACTGGTGCTGAAACATGATTTTACTACATCCTTGCTATATTACACCCTTCATTACCTAGGCTTGGATGTCTTGGAACTTGCTCTGTAGATTGACCTTGAACTCAGAGATCTGCATGGCTGTGTATCCTGAATGTTGGGATTAAAGGCATGTAGAACCATTCCTGGATTTATATTTTTCTTCATCTAGAACACGCTCTGGGCCAGATTGGCCTTGAATTCATAGGTTTGCTTGCCTTGTCTCCTGGGATTAAAGATGTGTACTAACTTGCCCCAAGAGCTCTTCACCCCATCCCCCTTCTCCTTTGCCTCTGAGAGGGTGTTCTCCCCACCATCCTCCCCTCCCCCTCCTCACTCTCCCACATCCCCTTTGATTTTATAAGGGATTACAGCTAAGTGGTTAGATGAATCTGAGATTAAAGTTTGGGACTGTGTACTTTTAGCATTGTAAAGAGTGCTATAAACTATGGGACTTTTGAAGTTGTACTAAGTGTATTTTTTATTATGCTATGGCTAGATATGGCCCACTAGAGTCATATGCTTAAGCAAGCCTATAAGGGCCAGGGTATAGAATATGGTGATTTGAATATCATTGGGAGTGGCACTATTAGGAGGTAGGCCTTGTTTCAGTAAGTGCTGGAGGACGTGTATCACTGTTGGGGTGGACTTTCAGACCCTCCTCCTAGCTGCCTGAGCCATGGTCTGTTCCTGGCTTCCTTTGGATGAAGATGTAGAACACCATGTCTGCCTGCACACTGCCATACTTCCAGCCATGATGATAATGGACTGAACCTCTAAAACTGTAAGCCAGCCCTAACTAAATGTTGTCCTTTGTAAAAAAAGAAAATATATCTTATTTTTACATCTATGGTACAAATATTATAAAATCCAACTAAGAATCTGTGACATAGATGCTCCTATTGTCAAGTTCTTAATAAATGAAATGAGTAATTTCATTTCTCTTAAAATCCTATGCATACAGAAAATTAGTGTTTGTCAAAAATCATATGAAATAGAATCCTTAAGATGTTCACATTTTATGTATCTATAGCCAATAATTACAAAAATTAAAATAAGTTTTTGATAACATTTATATTTTATTTATTTATTTCCACACAATGTAACTATTTCCCTGGTATATGCACTAATATTTTATAAAAAGCATTGGCTTATTATCTTATATTAATAGTCAAAGTGCTATGAAATATAGCTTTATTGAATTTCTCATCAAAATACCTATTAACTTACCTTTGCACTGTTGTTTCTATTACACATATACATTGTATATGTGATTACATATATAAAACATGAAATACTGACATTAATAAATGCCAACCTTTAAACGATAATAACACTATGGTCATTGTTTGTAAGAAAAAATATAATAGGTTTGATCCTACTTAGAAATCCTACTATGTACATTCAGGTGAGAAATGCAAAGTTTGGCAAAATTTTCAGTTAATAAGTTATATATAATATAACCCAATCCTTTGAAGGACATTTATTTACTTAATGACTTGAAGAGATTTTTCCTGAGTCTGTAATATTTTATCAACTACATAAGCACTCCGGTGCTCAGTTATGGATTCTTTTCAAGTACAAAGCTATAACTGATCCTCTCCTGCCTCTAATATTTGCATATCATCAACCTTTCAAAAGAAAGACATCATTAGTTACATCATCTTCTGCACTGGAATTCATCTTTTAGCCAGAATTTGAAGCTAAATACAAATAGCTTAAGTTGTATTAATGCACTATTTTTTATATTGCTAGGTAGTCCATATAAGCATATATGACATTTTATTGGTCCCTCAAATCAACTAGTGTATATTTTGAATGTTTCCCCTCTTAAGATTATGAATAATGGCAGTTACTAGATATGCAAAGGGCTAGAAAACCATTGGGATATATCATTGTACACAGTATAGTGTTGTGTTTCATAAAGATATTTACATTGTGTATAGTATGTACTTTGACCATATATACCCATAACCTGCTTTCCCTTCCTGATCATCTTCTTGCTTTCCACAGATAGTTCCATTTGTTTCATTTACATATGGAATTTTACTTACCTATGAAAATTCTAGGAATCAAAGATTACACAATTGAGGGAAATTGGGTAATATTTGTCTTCTAGAGTCTGAGTAATTTACTCAATATGATAATACCCAGTTGTTTCCATGTTCCTGGAAATGTTATGATTTCATATTGTTTACAACCTATTAAAAGATCCTTATATCTATCTATATATCTATCTCTATATCTAGATAGATACACACACATACACACACACACACACATATATATATATATACCAATTCCCTTTATCCAGTAATCAGCTAAAGGACTCACATATAATAGACTACAGTGGAGAGTAGATTTTTAAAGAATTCTCATGTATAGTTATGTCTTTTAACTTTGACAAAACTGTCTGACAAAAAGCTACTTAATGGACAAGGGGCTTTTATTTTTCACTTTGTCTGCAAAATCCAATATAACAAGTCACTGCAGCAGGAACTGAGTTCCTTGTCATATTCCATCCATATTTTGGAAGCAAAAAGCCATGAATTCTTGTGTTCTGCTGTTTTACCTTTCTAATCAGTCAGATACGTCAGCACATGAAATAATGATGCCCACATTATGGATATGTCTTATTACTCCAATTAATCCAGTCTTCATACTCATTCATAAGCATTCCCAGAGGGAAATCTAATGAAGAAAATTCCACACTAACATGTCAGGAGTCCCTTCTGACAAGTGATTTTAGATTCCATCAAGTTTATGAAAAAGACTTTACCATGAAAACTTCATCCCTTGTCATCTTGACATTTGAAGTATCTCTGAATCATACACTTCTCCCACCCTATCCTCTGCAGGCTTTCCATCATCTCCTAATATAGAATGCATTCAGACCAACATTAAGCTACCTTACTCTTCAGCAGTTCCTAAAAGTTTTAAAGTCTTTTTCTGAGACTCATTGCAATTTATTAACTGTGATCTCCTAGATTTAAAAATAATTGCACAGTTCACATAGACAATGGTACATGATACATGTTCCCATTAGAAAAAGTGATCATTGAGCTATAGCAAGGAAAGATCAGATTGGAGTAAGAATGATAACCAGCTGTGCAAACATCAAATACTGCGCTCAGTGTCTGGTATCTTACTCATGATGTCATCATATATGCTCCAAAGTACTTTGACCAGAGTCAAATATGAATGGCCCCAAGGTCATGTCTCTATAGTGTATTTACCCTACTCTTAAACCACTTAAGCAATGCTTTCACTGTGTTGTTTTGCCAGCACTTTCATCTTTCAAGGTCCTGGCCATATGGTCCATTAATTTCTGGTTGCAGCATGTTAGGGATTTTGTATCAAGCAGCTGAAATGTCTCATATTCCTCACACAAACCAGTCCCACAGGCCTAAGAATTCCACAGTCACATCGATCACAGCAGTGACTGTGGTACCAGGTCTCTCTCTCATTGCTCGTTTTTTTGTGACAGTGGAGGGAAGAAGTCCAACTTTAGACAAGGTTTATCGTGGCTCAGAGTTTGGAGGCTTGGACTTTCATAGTGGAAGAGTCCTGGAGGAAAGAGTAACTCTGAATAACAAGAAGATGAATGCGAGTTTAGTACTCACTGCTGAAACTGCATCCATAGGCAGGCAACACAGATGTGTAAACACTTGTCTAAGATCACATTCTGCATTTTATTCAGTATGGGTTCTCTCCAGTGGTCAGACAGTCCCAACTATTCATCTTATTAGATGATTTATATATTTACTTCTGTATCTATTTTTTCCATAAATGTATAATACAACTTCTTATTCTCTCTATATTTTTCTCAAAAGTAAAAATTGTGTATACCATATCTTGATAATTCTGTATGTCTTTTTTTCCAAATGATCAAAGTTGTTATGTCTCTTTATTGGCTTGTTTAATGGCTCGCTTGTGAACATTTCCTCCCTTGTACTGTAGAAGCTTATTTTAGATTTTTTTTTTTTAGATAGCTGGTGCCAACATTGTTGAGCAGAAGTTATACTTAGATATCCATTCTTCTCTTTCTCTTTGTTATTATGTGAGTCCATATGTCTTTGTGTGTATGTGATTATGTGTGTATGTGTAAAATTAAAAGTTAGACAATTATGTCAGCTTTGGATTTTTATTCTGAATTCTTTGGTCTCTTCTGTTCATGTACAAATTCATATTTAAATAGTTATACAAAAATCTTTATGGACCTTATTAATGTTTAAGTGGCCCAGAGGCCAGGTCGAGCCCTCATGCAGCTAGGGATATGTAATAGTTTATTATATTACAATCTATGTGTCTTATTCCTGAGGTTACCTGTTGAATTTCTAGCTAGCTTGTGGTTGCTTGCCCCTCATCAGCTTCAAAATATCAGGTTAGCTGTGCTACTCACATTCCTCGTTCCTTTGTCTTACAAATCACTGAAGCTTCACATAAGTCTTAGGTCACTGATATGTTCTGGCTTCCATTTATTTCAAATGAAGAAATTTCTCTTAGAGTGCACAGATTATTTTATAGCTTGCCACACCTTGGTGATAGTACAACAGCCATGAAACTGAGTGTATGGAAGCAGATCCAGTACTAGTTATTTTAACTGCCATGCACTTTTTCCTGAATAAACTTGTCACTAGTGGTTATATGGCTTCCCAGTGAATTTCCAATCTCTTTCAATGCAGTAACATTCCTTCTGCTTCTGGAGACAAGCAAGAATGTTATGAGTGAGAAAAGTAGTGAGGGGCCACTGTACAGGTCAGAAAGTCTGTCAACTCAATTGTTTTAATGAATAATCTTGGGTAAAATGTATTTGTATTATTGAGATTGAAAAAGTCTAACATGAAGAAACAGAATATTTTAACACAAAATTTAACATAAGGTTAAGTAAAAATAGTTTTATTAAAGGAAAATATTTGAAAATTGAAGTACAAAAATTTAGTGGTGAAAAGAAAATCATCAAAACCCAAACTAAATGAACCACTGAATTAAAGTAAGATATAGTATAAGGCAGAGAAAAACAGTGAGAAAAAAATAATATTTTCTAAATCAAAATGTGAGTCACTGAAACAATTATTTAAATATATTATGAAAATAATTGACTCAAATAGTATAAGAGAACAGCAAATGGACAATTTAGAGTGAAAAGAAACAAACTGAAAATAGTAAAAAAAATATTTAAAAGATGTCCTAGTTCTTTTGACTTGAATTCATTATCACTTTTGGTATTCCAACTATTACCCTGCCATACCAACATCAAGTTCTATACTATCTCTAAAGAATCTCTTACCATTCTTAAAGAAAATCTGAGTTAGAGATACACACTGTAATCCTCACACTCATTATGATTATGATATAATTCATCCATTTAACAATAAGAATATGGTATCACAATCCCTAAAAATTAGTGGGCTGGGAGCAAGTAAAAATCAATTTCCTTTATGAGCTTGGTCAAAACACTAACCTATGGAACTATGTGCTGCTTCATCTTGTCAATCAGTTACCTGAATTCCTCCTATATTGCAGCTCACCTTCCTCTAGATCAGAGATTCTCAGTCTGTGGGTGGCAACCCCTGTGAGGATCAAATGACCCTTTCATAGAATATGCATGCATGCATGTATGTATGTATGTATGTATTATGTATGTATGTAGATAAACATACCCTGCATATCAGATAGTTGCATTACTATTCATATCTGAAGCAAAATTAGAGTTATAAGTTAGCAAAGACAAAATTTTATGGTTGGAGGTCACAAATGCATGAAGAACTATATAAAGAGATGCAGCATTAGGATGCTTGAGAACAACTGCTTCAGACACACAGAACATTTTTCTATTATTAAACACCTGGACAGAAAGCAAATGTGGAATGTTAGAATACCTTGATTTTTAATGGCTTTATGTTAATGAGATAGTACTACTTTCAAGTATTTCCATTGATGACAAAGATCTCAAAAAAATTTGTGCTGTACTTAAAAGAGAGAAGAGAATAAATATTTGGCCTGCCCCAGGGTAAAAAAAAAGAGAGAGAGAGAAACAGTAAGCTTAGACACTGTCAACTTCACTTTTTATAATATTTTTTTCCAATTTAGTCAAATCTGTTGAAGATGATCTAAAAATACTACCACAGCGGTTCAACAATGAAAATATGTTCGTGTAGTATTTGCAATGTACTAGAAGTTTTCAGTAAAAAATGATCACCACATCTCTATTGTCTAGGCTTGCAGGATGGTAGCATAAGAAAGCATTGCTAGAAGATGATGAACAGGTCCACACTAAAAGCCTGGGGTTAGACAACTTAAGTAACTAAACTTGAATACCAGATGTTATTCTGATTTTTCTACTTGTCTCACCATACATAATGTTAAGTTTTGCAGAAAGAAATTTCTATATCCATTTGTTTAATAAACAAAATTTGCCTAATAAACATATATGAGCAAAATCTGTGTTGATTTCTCTAAGGAACATGGATGCAAAAGTCTAGATAAAACATTTGGAAACTGAACTGTAGAGCACATTAAATACTTACCCACAATGATCAAGTTGACTCCATCACAGGGGTTCAGGGATGGTTCAAACGTAAAAGTCGAAAAATGTAATCCAGCTCATAGATAGGTTAAAAGTGAAAAAAAGAGAGATGAAAAGGAATGTAAAGATGCCTAAGTCAAAATTAAGATCTTCTGGAAGCGAGTGCTATGCTAAAGATCTATAAATAGTGACTGTCACCTTGACATCCCTGAGTCAAATGGGTGCTGGAAACCCGGGCATCTGTTAGCTGGAGTACTGATATTATTTAAGTTTCACAGATATACTTAGTACAGCAATTGCTACCAGGTAAGATGAGTACACATTCTAAGAAATAGGTCTGATATTCAGCACATCTATTCAACTCAAAAGCTCAAAATGTAATTGGACCTTGTTGAAGAAAATATACCAAACATGAACAAGTAAGTAAAGGAAAGGGAAGGGGAAGAGAAAAGGGGATATTCAGTAATATCATAGAAATTAGACAAATAGACAAATAGAGATTGGTTATCAGACTTACTCTTTTTTGTTTGTTTGTTTGTTTGTTTGTTTGTTTTTGTTTTTCGAGACAGGGTTTCTCTGTGTAGCCCTGGCTGCCCTGGAACTCACTCTGTAGACCAGGCTGACCTCTCAGAAATCTACCTGCCTCTGCCTACCAAGTGCTGGGATTAAAGGCATGTGCCACCACTGCACGGTCAAACAATCTTAAATCAAACCTTATATAGCCATAATCTTACACTGATAACAATCTTTATAATTGATACAAATTGGAGTTATAATGTCTTACATTGATATAGAATTTGCATATTGATTTAGGATTAATGTTTTCATTGGTATAAATCTATATATTGATACAGTATTTGAAATTAATATTGTTTCTCTTAGATAGCTCTGTGCATATGCAACTTATTTAAAAATACAAATCTTTGGCTCATTCTTTCTAATAGCTGCTATTACAAACAGTTTAGGATTAATAACATAAGTTAAAAGGCCAGATAGCAAATTCATAGTTATGTTAGATTCTGATTCAGTTATAATAAAGTGTTTTCAATTTACTCAAATAGAAATGTCTAGATAAGGTTTAAAAGTTCAGATATACTTTACACAGTAGATAGTCTTAAAAAACATCAGAAATCCACAGAATGTGGGATTTAATGTTATTTCATTATTAAGGATCATTTCACCATGAGACATGACTGCTCCTGAGAGCTTCCCCTTCACAGTTCAAAGAAGATATTGAGCATCTTTACCTCAAGATAACCACTGGACAGAAATTGCCTATATCATCTAATGACCAAATACTGTCCAAAAAGAGCAAACAAATTTGAGATAGTCAACTGCTTAGCTCTTATAATACAGGGTAAGCTAGTCCTTCATAGGTCCTGCTTCATGTCAAAGTCTGTCAGATGGTTCTGGGCCAGAAGCCTAAAGACAGATGCTCCAATGTTCTAAGAAATTAAGGACTGTCTAGGTAGTTAGCTGTATCTATGAATTGTTTAAGTTTTAGAAGCTGTGTTTGTGCTTTTAATATACTCATGTAATATTTAATTTGTCCTTGGATTTCTGACAGGGTTAAGGACAAGTTATAGTCTCATAAGCAAATTTAAGTTGTTTAACATTGAGAGATGTGATATAGACTTGAAAGAATGTTTTTCAGATGGTGATAAAAAGTAAAATCAGAACATGATCCAGGCATAAAATAGTACATTCTTTAAGTTAGGATAGGTGGTAGAGTACTTTATTTAAATTGACAAATATGAAAAATTAGATGTTAAGTGTATATTATATTTTACCATTTACATAATTGTGAGCATTCTGTTCAATTTATATCTGAGAGAAAAGAGCCCTTTAATTGGACAAAATGGGGAAAATGTTGGTTGCCCTGTGCTGTTTGTATTTTAATGTTAATTCTGCTTCTTCAAGAGAGGCTGCCCCCAAGGAGAAGTAGATCAGATACTCAGGTGACCTCAGGGAACCTTCTCCCTATTCTGACTGGTCAAATAAAGGCCAGAGCTGATGATTGGGCAGTGGAAGGTAAAGGTGGGACTGCAGGAAAAAGAGAAAGACAGAGAAAGAGGAGGTGGAAGGTAGATGGAACAGTACAAGATGTCCTGGAGAAGCCACAAATAGCAAGGAGTCTCATAGATGAGAACTACATTAGTATAGTGATAGATCTGCCCAATATAGGCATATAGCTTAAAAATATAATAAATGGCTGTGTGTGTTTTTATATGGGCCTAAGAAATTACCACAACAGGCAATTTGCAACCAACATAGGAAAGCTACAGATATTATTCTTATAAATCTTTATAGAAATTATTAAACACAAAAATCTTAGTATTGACTCTTAGATAAAAAGATATGAGTTGAGGACAATATCACTGTTATGATTATACTATAGTAATTATTTATATAGTAGAAAGATGAATTATATATGAATATATAAATATACAAGTTATTCATAGATATTATATATGTTACATATATAAATGACTGTCAAAAATATAATTATAGGTGACTACACACACATATGTCAAACTATTTTGTCATATATACATCAAAATATTTTAAGTGAGTGGTTTTCATTTTTTCTTTTTTCATTCTTCTCTCAGAATACAATACATGCTGGACTTCTCCTTCCACTACTCCCACTACCTTTCCATCTTTTCCCTCCCTCAGATCAACTGCTCCTCTGTTTTCCTTCAGTAAAGAACAGGTTTCCCTGGGATATCAGTCAAACATGGCATAACAAGATACAATAAGACTAGGGACATACCAAGTCTGGACAGTGTTAAGTAGTAGAAAGAAAAGGGTCATAAAAGCAGGCAAAAGTGTCAGAGATAGCCTACTCTCATTATTAGGAGTCCCACAGAAACCCCAAGATAAACAGTCATTCCGAGCATCTAGCACAGACCAATGCAGGTTCCATAATTATAAACCCTTTTCTAAAAGATTACGCAGATATAATGGAAATCAAACTTGAATTTAGAGTATTTAAAATGTTATGTAGAATTTGTCACAGTGTGGTTCGGGCAATCTATACAATAGAAACAATTATAGATTCAATGGCTTTTTTGTTAGTTTAGGTGGTGAGAACATTATGCATGAGTACTATAGTCACTTCATTCTACCCCTCTTTTCCCCTCCCTAGCCCTTCCTTACCACCTCCAATTCATTTAATTGCCTATTAAAATCCATGGCATGTGTGCATGCATGCACGCGCGTGCACACACAGACACACACACATTTGTGTATGTATGTTGTGTGTGCTTGTGTATAACACCTACATACAAGCAGCAGTAAATGAATTTAGCAGTGTGTTATATATATATATATATATATATATATATATATATATATGTTCACACACACACATATATATATATATTCACACATATAAAACATACACTGCTGAGTCCATTTACTGTCGTTTATATATATAAACTACATATATATGATTTTAGAGCTAAAAACAGCATGTAGGATAATATGTCATATATATATGTATATATATATATATATATATATATATATATATCAGATAGATATCATACATATACACACATACATGCATAAATACATGTATGTGAACATAAATATATAAAATTTATAGGGTCCCTCTCTGGAGAATCATGAATCTCTCAGAAACCTATAGCTCTTCATCTAGGAGTGGGTCTTGCAAGAGTTTACACATCTACATTGTTATCTCAGCTGATGTTGCCATTTTGAGTTTATATCAGGCAACCATACTGTTGAGACCTCATAGTTGTCATTTCTAGAAGACACAATCTCACATCCAACTTCTTGATCATTTGACTCTTACAATCCCTCAAACCCCTTTTTTGAGATGTTCTTTGAGACTTAAGTATTGTGTAGTTGTGCGTGTGTGCATGTGTGCAAGTGAATAGAAATATATAAACACTGGTTTAACTATAAAGAGTTGCAAACATACAAGAAAGGAAAGATATACTCAATAGTGAAAGAATTTAAAAAGACAAATTCTAATTATATATGAACCCAGTTTTATTCCCCCTATAATGAATGGAATATACAAACAACTGGCATAGATACTCCTTAGAAGAGAGAGAGGGAGGAGCCTTAATAAATAGGAAAACACTATAGAAACTACTTAATGATCTTGAAATATGGCATTTGTGTTTTAGCAGTCATTCTGAGAAATGGAACCTTTTCCAGGGATCTGAAAAATCTGAAACTTTATGCGGAGGGAGGGAACTCTTTCTGTGCCTGTCTTCAGGAAGAAGGCAGAAAACAGATTTGTTCAAATTCTGAGTTACTGTTTCCAGCACCCGCAGATCTTCTCACAACGGATACCAGGTGACTCCAATACTTCTCAGGTCTAAGATGTTCCTGGTTGATTCCAGTATCTGATTCTCTGCTATCATGTTTTTAAGAACCATTGATTTCATCTTCAGCCTCCCATTTCTCTCTGGGTCAATCTGAAAAAGATCAAAATCCAGAATTACCCAGAACCTTATCAGAATTCAAAGTAGCAACTTCTAATTAGATTAGACACACACACACACACACACACACACACACACACACACACACTCACTCAAACACACAGAGAACAACAAATAAAACAAAACAACAAAAAAAAAATCACACTACCAATGAACCACTGATATTGGTGTATAGCTGAAGGGTGTGTGTGTGTGTGTGTGTGTGTGTGTGTGTGTGTGTGTGTGTGTGTGTATGTGTGTAGTTACTAGAATGGGAGATAAATATCTTAGTCATACTTTGGGGATAAATTCTCAAATTTTTAAGATATTTAAGAAAGAAAGTTAATATGAGGAGCTGTAACATTTATTTTTCATAGATAACAAAACTTGCCATCCAAAATACAATTATATCCCAAGGAAACTTATCAATGGATGTAAATGTCAAAGATACAAATAAATGAATCAGCAACGCTAGCAATCCAAGGCACTAGGATCAATTCTCCAGCACCCCAGGGGAAAAGCAATAACCACAGCAAGACCATTGATGGTTTGTTTTACTATCATGAAAATGAACCAGAAATATCATAGTTATTTAATTTAAAGAGAAGTGGTGGTTGTTAACTTTTATTATTAAAAATTATGGGTGGTGCAGGAGAGATGGCTCAGCCATTAAGTGCACTGACTGCTCTTCCAAAGGTCCTGAGTTCAATTCCTAGCAACCGCATTGTGGCTCACAACCGTCTGTAGTGAGATTCAATGCCCTTTTCTGGTATGTCTGAAGATAAGGATAGTGTACTCATATAAATAAAATAAATTAATTAATATTTAAAAGACAATTATTGGCATAAATTCATATGACACATATTGTATCATATACAAATCCATTGTTAGCACAGTCTTCGTTAGAGGATTATAGTAGCATTTGAAATACAATTTCGAAAGGGTGAAATTATTCTTCAACATTATTTTAGTCAAGACTGTTAGAAAGTGAATTAATTAAGTGATGAGCAATGTAAATACTGCATATATACACAATGCAAATACTGTATATATATTATATAGTATATATACTATATAACATGCATTATATATATAAGAAAAAGACATGTTTGTTGTTATTTTAAGGTGATGTGCAGTTATAATAAATGTATATTGATTAAAAATGAATCCAGAAAGCAGGATATGCTAAAGACTATTGGATAGGTACTTTTACTTAGAAATGATAATTTTTATATTAATATTTATTTTATTTTTTATATCAATAAAAGCTAAACTATAAAAATATTATGTTTTAATTTTAATAAGAATGTTAGACTGGGTAAATGAGAAAACAGTGTAAAGTTATAAAATAAGACCATAATAATAATAATAATAATAATAATAATAATATATGTTATTTATGAAAAGATTTAATGTTATCACAAGAATTAGTCTTCCAGGAAAATTAATTTCCACATTTGGATCATGGCTACTGAGAATTATAATGGGATTGGTGGTCCTTTTAATTAACTGTGGTTTGTAACTGGATGGATGCCATAATAATTTCTGTAAGCGTGTAGCTACAGTGGTGACTGTTCTTCTCAAATGCTAAACACTGCTAAGTAACTGCAGATCTTATACTGTGGTAGAAATAGATAATAGAACTGAGTACAAAGTGAAAGTAAATGAAGCTACCAAGTGCAGATAGAATATCATATTAACATATGCTAAAATTCCAGATCGTTAGATAAGATCGAAGAAAACAATAACTGATGTGACAGAACTACTTATTCATTTGAATAGAAGTAAATTTATATTTCATCCTCCTGTTATGTGTGATTTACATCTTGAACGTACTGTTATTTATATAGGAGAAACTTGTCTGAGGCAAGGAGAAAGTTTCACATGTTTAAAGGTGAAATAAATTATGTTTCCTATGACACATTTAATAACACACTAATAAATAAATATCTAAAAAATATAAAGCCACTAGTAAACATGATATTAATAAATTAGAACACACAATTTTATATTGTCAGAAAATGAAAGTTCCTGGAGAGATAATTCTTTGGTTGAAGGTTCATGTTGCTCTTAAAGGGACTTGGGTTCAGCTAAAAGCGCCTATATTGTGGCTCATAGCCATCTCTAACTCCAGTTCCAAAGTATTTATCACCATTTTCTGTCAGAGTTCTGCTCAACAGGGTTTTGGAACCTGAAGACAGATGTGTGGTGTCGTCACACAGTGACCTGTTGATGTTCAAGCAAGTGGCCCGTATTATCTCCAGGTGTCTTTATTTACACACAATCCTGCTCACCAGAGCAGTGACATCATTTGGTTATTTTATTAAAAGAAATCATAACACCAGCATTATAAAAATCCCATCATTACAAAAAAAATGTCCCAATAGTTTCCTTTCCTCCTTCTCCCCCTTCCACTGGGTCAACCACCCCCTAACCTTACTTTGCACTACAAAGCACAATTCAGCAATCTAAATATAAATGTTTAGCCAGGCACATTCTGTTAGCATGAACACATACCCAACTGGTAACAAATGTGCTTACACAGTTGTGTAAGGTGAGACACAGATGAAACATTTGTAGGTATCAGCCCATTCATCAGAGAGCAGCCTCTGTGGTAATACTTCTTTAACTGTAGGTAGAGACATGCTCATTGTATCGAGCATCCCTTCCTGATATGCACCCATCAATTCCTGAAACCATGTTTCCATGAACCATTTTTTACTGCTCTGTTGATCAGACATAGCTTCCTCATTTTAAGTCTCTGTTGATCAGACATATCTTCCATTTTTTAAGTCTCTGTTGATCAGATATATCTTTTTCAGAACAGTTATACAAGTAGGACCCCCCAATTCCTCCACACACAGGAATATGCGGTGGCACTGCAGCTGCTTTTCTCGGGACATGATTATATGACCCCAATTACCCAGGATTAATGGTCAATATGGCAGATAGATAGAGGCAGAGAGAGCATAAGGTGGTTTTACCTTTGGAAAGAGTTTTGAGAGAAACATAGAATCATTCCCAAGGTTTTCAGCTTGCATGAGCTCAGCCTTGCTCACAACCCACAATGTGAAACTAAATATTTATATGAGTATGAACAGCATAGCAAAAACAAGGAGAACTTGTAGCACACACGATCAAGGTAATAAGAAGAGAGGCCACAAAATTCACCACAGGTCCTTGAAGAGTGGGAATGGGATTCCATGATCCTTGTCACTGTAGAGTCCAAGGGACTCTCCATAGCTCTTGCCACTATAGAGACCCAGCAGTGAAGCATTCACAGGATCTCTGCAGATGATGTGTGGCCACAATAACTCTCCTCCTCCTCCTCCTCCTCCTCCTCCTCCTTCTCCTCCTCCTCCTCCTCCTCTTCCTCCTCCTCCTCCTCTTCCTTCTCCTCCTCTTCCTCTTCCTCCTCTTCCTCCTCTTATTCTTTTGTCTATAATGAATGTATTTATTTATTTATTTATTTATTTATTTATTTATATTTTATTGGATATCTTATTTATTTACATTTCAAATATTATCTCTTTTCCCAATCCTGCCCCAGAGAAACCCCTATCCCATCCCCCTTCCTCCCGATTCTATGAAGGTGTATCCCCACCCACTGACCCACTCCCACCTCCCTGCCCTCACATTCCTCTAAACTAGTGCATTGAGCCTTCACAGGACTAAGGTTGTCTTCTCCCATTGATGTCCAACAAGGCCATCCTTTGCTACATATATGGCTGAAATCATGGCTCCATCCATGTGTACTCCTTAGTTGGTGGTTTAGAGTTCTGGGAGCTCTGTTTGGTTGATATTGTCTTTCCTATAGAATTGCAAACGCCTTCAGCTCCTTCAGTCCTTCCCCTAACTCCTCCATTGGGAACCCTGTGCTCAATCCAATGGTTGGCTGCGAGCATCTGCCTCTGTATTTTTCAGGTTTTGGCAAAGCCTCTCAGGAGACAGCTATATCAGGCTCCTCTCAGCATGCACTTCTTTGGATCAACAAGAGTTTGCATTTGGTGCCCAGGTTGGCCAGTCTCTGGATGGCCTTTCCTTCCAGTCTCTGCTCCACACTTTGTCTTCATATTTGCTCCCATAAGTATTTTGTTACCCCCGCTAAGAAGGACAGAAGCACCCACAATTTGGTCTTACTTCTTGAGCTTCTTCATGTGGTCTGTGAATTGTATCTTGAGTATTCAGAGCTTTAGGGTTAATATCCACTTATCACTGAGTGCATACCATGTGTGTTCTTTTGTTATTGGGTTACCTCACTCAGGATGATATCCTCCAGATACATCCATCTGCCCAAGAATTTCATAAATTCATTGTTTTTAATAGCTGAGTAGTACTCCATTGTATAAATGTACCACATTTTCTGTATCCATTTCTCTGTTGAAGGCCATCTGGGTTCATTTCAGCTTCAGGCTATTATAAATAAGTAGAGCATGTGTCCTTGTTATATTTTGGAGCATCTTCTGCCCAGGAGTGGTACATCTGAGTCCTCAGGTAATAATATGTCCAATTTTCTGAGGAACTGCTGCCAGACAGATTTCCAGAGTGGCTGTACAAGCTTGTAATCCCACCAACAATGAAGGAGTGTTCCTCTTTCTCCACATCCTTGCCAGCATCTGCTGTCATCTGAGTTTTTGATTTTAGTCATTCTGACTGGTGTGAGGTGGAATCTCAGTGTTGTTTTGATTTACATTTACCTGATGACTAAGGATGTTGAACATTTCTTTAGGTACTTCTTAACCATTAGAGTCTCCTCAGTTGAGAATTCTTTGTTTGGCTCTATACCTCATTTTTAAAAGAGTTATTTGATTGTCTGGAGTCTAACTTCTTGAGTTCCTTGTATATATTGACTATTAGCCTACTATCTGATGTAGGACTGGTAAAAATCTTTTCCCAATCTGTTCTATTGACAGTGTCCTTTTCCTTACAGATGATTTGCAATTTTATGAGGTCCCATTTGTCAATTCTTGGTCTTAGAGCACAAACCATTGGTGTGATGTTCAGGAAATTATCACATGTATTCAAGGCTCTTCCCCACTTTCTCTTCTACTAGTTTCACTGTATTGGGTTTTATGTGGAGGTTCTTGATCCACATGGATTTGACCTTTGTACAAGGAGATAAGAATGGATCAATTCACATTCTTCTACATGCTAACTGCCAGTTGTGCCAGCACCATTTGTTGAAAATGCTGACTTTTCTTCCACTGGATGGTTTTAGCTCCTTTGTCAAAGATCAAGTGACCATAGGTATGTGGGTACACTTTTGGGTCTTCAGTTCTATTCCATTGATCTATCTGCCTTTCACTGTACCAATACCATGAAGTTTTGGTTTTTGTTTTTGATTTTTTATTTTTTTGTTTTTGTTCGTTTGTTTGTTTTATCATGATTGCTCTGTAGTACAGTTTGATGATTCCACCAGAAGTTCTTTTACTGTTGAAAATAGTTTTTGCTATCCTGGGTTATTTGTTATTCCATGTGAATTTGCAAATTGCTCTTTCTAACTCTATGAAGAATTGAGTTATAATTTTGATGGGGATTGCATTGAATCTGTAGATTGCTTTCAGCAAGATGGCCATTTTTACTATATTAATCCTGCCAATCCATGAGCATGGGAATCTTTCCATCTTCTGAGATCTTTGATTTCTTTCTTCAGAGACATAAGGTTCTTATCCTACAGATCTTTCACTTGAGTCACACCAAGGTATTTTATATTATTTGTGACTATTGTGAAGGGTAATGTTTCCCTAATTTTTCTCCCAGTCTGTTTAGCCTTTGAATAGAGGGAGGCCACTGATTTGTTTGTGTTTATTTTCTATCCAGCCACTTTGCTAAAGTTGTTTATCTGGTTTAGGAGTTCTTTGGTGGAATTTTGGGGTCACTTAATTATACTATCTTATCATCTGCAAATAGTGATATGTTGACTTCTTCTTTTCCAACTTGTATACTTTTGACCTCCTCTTGTTGCCTAATTACTCTGGCTAGGACTTTGAATATTATATTGAATAGGTAAAGAGAGAGTGGGCAACCTTTTCTAGTCCTTGATTGTAGTGGGATTGCTTCAGTTTTCTTTCCATTTAGTTTGATGTTGGCTACTGTTTTGCTGTATATTGCTTTTACTATGTTTAGATATGGGCCTTGAATTCCTGACCATTCCAAGACTTTTACCATGAAGGGGTACTGAATTTTGTCAAATGCTTTCTCAGCATCTAAAGAGATGATCATGTGAGGATTTATTTTTCTTTGAGTTTGTTTATATAGTAGTATAATTGATGGATTTCCTTATGTTGAACCATCTTTGCATTCCTGGGATAAAACCTACTTGATCACAATGGAAGATTGTTTTGATGTGTTCTCAATTCGGTTTGGGAAACTATTATTGAGTATTTTTCATTGATATTCATAAGGGAAATACAGTGTTAGTATCTTTATCCTTGCTGCTGCTAACATACTTTTGTATTTGAGAATAGATGTTCTTTTAGTTGCCTAGAGTTTATAGTCGCTGTTGTGCTGACTCTTTCATTCACACACATAACTTGACTGTTTATTTGTTTGTTGATGTGAATGGATCTATGCAGCAAGCTAATTTAAACACTAGGAATAAAAGAAAAGTGACCCCGGATGTATGAGCAACTCAGTTCCCACCATTGTAGACCTTCCTGTGGACAAATAGTAAGCAAGCATATTTCAACTGAGCTGAGTTCTCAATTTAAAGATGCAAGTTACTGTTATAGAAAATAACCAAGACAGGTGCTTGTTTCATCTGGCTGTCAGTCTGCCACTCCATGGTTTGTATTGTATTATTGATGCATTTCCCACAGTGAGTTCATCTATGATATGCTGTGTTGAGACATTAATAGCTAATTCTATTTCAATAGATTCTTCTTTCAATTTGTGTCATAAAATTCATTTGCCATTACTTATTTTCCTTCAGGAGTTAGACATGCAAAGGACCTCTTGCTTTTTAGAACATTTTTGGAATGCATTTGTATCATACATAGTCAAACAATGAGTAGGTGTAGACACCAAACATGATAAGGAAATGTTTACCACATTGTTCCTCCTAAAGTCACTGTGATAGTATTATCTAGGACAAAGAGAAATCTTCCAAAGACAAGTGAATTTTTACGGCACCATATATATCACCACCCAAATGTCCTATCAAATAGATATTTTCATGGCTATGATATAATATTCTTCTGCCTTAGTCAGTCACTAAGAGCCTCTTATTCTGCCAGTGAAGAGAAATTATGACTACATAATTTTCACAGATATAAATTCCAAGTTAGTGGAGCCTGTGATGATCTGAATGTCTTCAGTTTTCATCTCCTTCTTATATTACACAGTATTCCTGGCAATAGAAAGGATAGACTCATTTAGAAAGAAAAAATTACTTGGTTTGGTCTGAAGGCCAATAAAAATGTACTCTGAACCTGATCACTTTTTATTATAATTGTTTTGTCTGTTCATCTCCTCTGTGCTGTTTTTGTGAATTCATAATAGCGCCATGGGAAAGCATTCGTATAAAGATCCTGTATTTGATCACCAGCACTGAAGATCAGATAAACACAAATAAGTATTACATTGTTCTTATCTTGTATCACTTAAATTTATTTTTTTGGATAAATTCTATGGGTATAAAGATAATTGTAACCATCTGATTGTGATTTGACAATCATTTTATACTACTAATGATTTAAAATTAATACATTATTTTATTTTGTGTTTATGTTTGCATGTGTGCCATTGAAACAGATGGCAGGGTTAGAGGACAACTTAAAGGTGTCATTTCTATCCTCCGACCATGTAGGTCCAAGGATCTAACTTAGGTTACCAGGTTCCACATCACATGTCTTCTTTACCTGATTAACCATCTTGCCAGGCTCAAATGATAATTTCATATAGATCACAAATAGGTTTAGACTTTGCCTTTGAGAAACTGAAACACTATGATTCATAATACTAATGAAGCAAAAGTGTTAAGATCATGTCTATTTATAATATTTGTTACAATATTCTAAATCTCATTTTGTGGTGAAAGAAATCTTCAGGGCTATGAAATCATTTCACTGTCCTGGGAAAATCAACTCCTTATTTGTACTGGGAGATTTTAGTAGGACTTTGTCTTATGAAACATAGTCTTTGACTTATAAAAATTTTATTTAACTTAGCAAATTTTTAACTACAGTAATCCACCTTAATATCAAATACTTGGTGACTATATATCAATCTATTTATTTTACCAATAACTTTTGCACATTTAACTTGCTATTTTCAGATATTTAATACAATTTTAATAATTTAGTATATAGAGGAAAATTTATAAGTATGTAACTTTCTACTGAGCTGCCAATAACTTATGCATTAAAGTATAAACTAGTATTCCTTTTAGAAGAAAACAAACAATAATATATACTATAATTTGTCTCTGTCCCCCAAGTTAAAATAAAGTCTTCATTAACAAACTAATAAAAGAAATGCCATTTTATTAACGAATGTATCAGTGATTTTCTCTTTTTTCTTTTGTTTTTTTAATTAGGTATTTATTTCATTTACACTTCCAATGCTATCCCAAAAGTCCCCCACACGATCTCCCACCCACTGCCCCACCCACCCACTCCCACTTCTTGGCCCTGACGTTCCCCTGTACTGAGGCAGATAAAGTTTACACGACCAATGGGCCTCTCTTTCCACTGATGACCAACTAGGCTGTCTTCTGATATATATGCAGCTAGAGACACGAGCTCTGGAGAGTCCTGGGTAGTTCATATTGTTGTTCCACCTATAGGGTTGTAGATCCCTTTAGCTCCTTGGTTACTTTCTCTAGCTCCTCCATTGGGGGCCCTGTGTTCCATTCAATAGCTGATGATGAGTATCCACTTCTGTGTTTGCTAGGCCCCAGAATTGTCTCACAAGAGACAGCTATATCTGGGTCCTTTCAGCAAAATCTTGCTAGTGTATGCAATGGTATCATCGTTTGGAAGCTGATTATGGGATGGAACCCCAGATATGGCAGTCTCTAGATGGTCCATCCTTTCATCTCAGTTCCAAGTTGTGTCTCTGTAACTCCTTCCATGGGTGTTTTGTTCCCATTTCTAGGAACGGGCAAAGTGTCCACACTTTGGACTTGGTTCTTCTTGAGTTTCATGTGTTCCACAAATTGTATCTTATATCTTGGGTATTCTAAGTTTCTGGGCTAATATCCACTTATCAGTGAGTACATATTGTGTGAGTTCATTTGTGATTGGGTTAACTCACTCAGGATGATGCCCTCCAGGTCCATCCATTTGCCTAGGAATTTCATAAATTCATTCTTTTTAATAGCTGAGTAGTACTCCATTGTGTAAATGTACCACATTTTCTGTATCCATTCCTCTGTTGAGGGGCATCTGGTTTCTTTCCAGCTTCTGGCTATTATAAATAAGGCTGCTATGAACATAGTGGTGCATGTGTCCTTCTTACCGGTTGGGACATCTTCTGGATATATGCCCAGGAGAGGTATTGCTGAATCCTCCTGTAGTATTATGTCAAATTTTTTGAGGAAACACCAGACTGATTTCCAGAGTGGTTGTACAAGCTTGCAATCCCACCAACCATGGAGGAGTGTTCCTCTTTCTCCACGTCCTCGCCAGCATCTGTTGTCACCTGGATTTTTGATCTTAGCCATTCTTCTGGTGTGAGGTGGAATCTCAGGGTTGTTTTGATTTGCATTTCCCTGATGATTAAAGATGCCGAACATTTTTTCAGGTGCTTCTCAGCCATTCTGTATTTCTCAGATGAGAATTCTTTGTTTAGCTCTTAGCCCCATTTTTAATGGGGTTATTTGATTTTCTGGAGTCTACCTTTTTGAGTTCTTTATGTATATTGGATATTAGTCCCCTATCTGATTTAGGATAGGTAAAGATCCTTTCCCAATCTGTTGTTAACTTTTTTGTCTTATTGAAGGTGTATTTTGCCTTGCAGAAGCTATTCAACTTTATAAGGTCCCATTTATCGATTTACAGCACAAGCCATTGCTGTTCTATTCAGGAATTTTTTCCCCTGTGCCCATATCTTGAAGGCTTTTTCCTACTTTCTCCTCAATAAGTGTCAGTGTCTCTGGTTTTATGTGGAGTTCCTTAATCCACTTAGATTTAACCTTAGTACAAGGAGATAGGAATGGATCAATTCTCATTCTTCTACATGATAACCACCAGTTGTGCCAGCACCATTTGTTGAAAATACTGTCCTTTTTCCACTGGATGGTTTTAGCTCCCTTGACAAAGATCAAGTGACCATAGGTGTGTGGGTTCATCTTTGGGTCTTCAATTCTGTTCCATTAGTCTACTTGTCTGTCGCTATACCAGTACCATGCAGTTTTTATCACAATTGCTCTGTAGTACAGCTTTAGGTCAGGCGCAGTGATTCCTCCAGAGGTTCTTTTATCCTTGAGAAGAGATTTTGCTATCCTAGGTTTTTTTGTTGTTCCAGATGTATCTGCTGATTGCCCTTCCTAATTTGTTGAAGAAGTTAGTTGGAATTTTGATGGGGATTGCATTGAATTTGTAGATTGCTTTTGGCAAGATAGCCATTTTTACTATATTGATCCTGCCAATCCATGAGCATGGAAGATCTTTTCATCTTCTGAGATCTTCTTTAATTTCTTTCTTCAGAGACTTGAAGTTCTTATCATACAGATCTTTCACTTCCTTAGTTAGAGTCACACCAAGGTTTTTTATATTATTTGTGAATATTGAGAAGGGTGTTGTTTCCCTAATTTCTTTTTCAGCCTGTTTATCCTTTGTGTACAGAAAGGCCATTGACTTGTTTGAGTTAATTTTATATCCAGCTACTTCACTGAAGCTGTTTATCAGGTTTAGGAGTTCTCTGGTGGAATTTTTGGGTCACATATATACTATCATATCATCTGCAAACAGTGATATTTTGACTTCTTCCTTTCCAATTTGTATCTCCTTGATCTCCTTTTATTGTCTAATTGCTCTGGCTAGGACTTCAAGTACAATATTGAATAGGTAGGGAGAAAGTGGACATCCTTGTCTAGTCCCTGATTTTAGTGGGGTTGCTTCCAGCTCGTCACCATTTACTTTGATGTTGGCTACTGGTTTGCTTAGATTGCTTTTATCATGTTTAGGTATGGGACTTGAATTCCCGATCTTTTCAAGACTTTTATCATGAATGGGTGTTGGATTTTGTCAAATGCTTTCTCTGCATCTAACGAGATGATTATGTGGTTTTTGTCTTTGAGTTTGTTTATATACTGGATTATGTTGATGGATTTCCATATATTGAACCATCCCTGGATCCCTGGAATGAAACCTTCTTGGTCAGGATGGATGATTGTTTTGATGTGTTCTTGGATTCGGTTAGCGAGAACTTTATTGAGGATTTTTGCATGGATATTCATAAGGTAAATTGGTCTGAAGTTCTCTATCTTTTTTGGGTCTTTTTTTGGTTTAGGTATCAGAGTAATTGTGGCTTCATAGAATGAGTTGGGTAGAGTACCTTCTGTTTCTATTTTGTGGAATAGTTTGTGAAAAACTGGGATTAGATCTTCTTTGAAGGTCTGATAGAACTCTGCACTAAAACCATCTAGTCCTGGGCTTTTTTTGGTTGGGAGACTATTAATGACTGCTTCTATTTCTTTAGGGGATATAGGACTGTTTAGATCATTAACCTGATGTTGATTTAACTTTAGTACCTGGTATCTGTCTAGAAACTTGTCCATTTCATCTATCTTATCCAGTTTTGTTGAGTATAGCCTTTTGTTGAAGGATCTGATGGTGTTTTGGATTTCTTCACGATCTTTTGTTATGTCTCCCTTTTCATTTCTGATTTTGTTAATTAGGATGCTTTCCCTGTGCCCTCTAGTGTGTCTGGCTAAGGGTTTATCTACCTTGCTGATTTTCTCAAAGAACCAACTCCTCGTTTTGTTGATTCTTTGAATAGCTCTTCTTGTTTCCACTTGGTTGATTTCGCCCCTGAGTTCGATTATTTCCTGCTGTCTACTCCTCTTGGGTGAATTTGTTTCCTTTTTTTCTAGAGCTTTTAGGTGTGTTGTCAACCTGCTAATGTGTGCTCTCTCTAGTTTCTTTTTGGAGGCACTCAGAGCTATGAGTTTTCCTCTTAGAAATGCTTTCATTGTGTCCCATATGTTTGGGTATGTTGTGGCTTCATTTTCATTAAACTCCAAAAACTCCTTAATTTCTTTCTTCATTTCTTCCTTGACCAAGATATCATTCAGAAGAGTGTTGTTCAGTTTCCACTTGAATGCTGGTCTCTATTATTTATTTTGTTATTGAAGATCAACCTTATTCCACGGTGATCTGATAGGATGCATGGGACAATTTCAATATTTTTTGTATCTGTTGAGGTCTGTTTTGTGATCAATTATATGGTCAATTTTGGAGAAGGTACCATGAGGTGCTCAGAAGGTATATCCTTTTGTTTTAGAATAAAATGTTCTGTAGATATCTGTTAGATCTATTTTTTTCAAAACTTCTTTTAGTTTCACTGTGTCCTGTTTATTTTCTGTTTCCATAATCTGTCCATTGATGAAAGTGGTGTGTTGAAGTCTCCCACTATTATTGTGTGAGGTGCAATGTGTGCTTTGAGCTTTACTAAAGTTTCTTTGATGAATGTGGCTGCCCTTGTATTTGGAGCATAGATATTCAGAATTGAGAGTTCCTCTTGGAAGATTCTACCATTGATGAGTATGAAGTGTCCCTCCTTGTCTTTTTTGATGAGTTTGGGTTGGAAGTTGATCTTATTAGATAGTAGAATGGCTACTCCAGATTGTTTCTTCTGACCATTTGCTTGGAAAATTGTTTTCCAGCCTTTCATTCTGGGGTAGTGTCTGTCTTTTTCCCTGAGATGGGTTTCCTGTAAGCAGCAAATGTTGGGTCCTGTTTGTGTAGCCAGTCTATTAGTATATGTCTTTTTATTGGGGAGTTGAGTCCATTGATATTAAGAGATATTAAGGAAAAGTAATTGTTGCTTCCTATTGTTTTTGTTGATAACGTTGGCATTCTGTTCTTGTGGCTGTCTTCTTTTAGGTTAGTTGAAGGATGTCTTTCTTGTTTTTTCTAGGATGTGGTTTCTGTCCTGTATTGTTTTGTTTTTTCTGTTATTATTTTTAAATGGCTGCATTCGTGGAAAGATAATGTGTGAATTTGGTTCAGTCCTGGAATACTTTGGGTTCTCCATCTACAGTAATTGAAAGTTTGGCTGGATATAGTAGCCTGGGCTGGCATTTGTGTTCTCTTAGTGTCTGTATAACATCTGTCCAGCATCTTCTGACTTTCATAGTCTCTGGTGAAAAATCTGGTGTAATTCTGATAGACCTGCCTTTATGTTTTACTTGACCTTTTTCCCTTACTGCTTTTAATATTCTATCTTTATTTAGTGCATTTGTTGTTCTGATTATTATGTGTCGGGAGGAATTTCTTTTCTGGTCCAGTTTATTTGGGGTTCTGTAGGCTTCTTGTATGTTGATGGGCATCCCTTTCTTTAGGTTTGGGAAGTTTTCTTCTATAATTTTGTTGAAGATATTTGCTGACCCTGTAAGTTGAAAATCTTCCTTCTCATCTACTCCTATTATCCATAGGTTTGGTCTTCTCATTGTGTCCTGGATTTCCTGGATGGTTTGAGTTAGGATCTCTTTGCATTTTGTACTTTCTTTGATTGTTGTGCCGATTTTCTCTATGGAATCTTCTGCACCTGACATTCTCTCTTCCATCTCTTGTATTCTGTTGCTGATGCTCGCATCTATTGTTCAAGATTTCTTTCCTAGGGTTTGTATCTCCAGCGTTGCCTCACTTTGGGTTTTCTTTATTGTGTCTACTTCTCTTTTTAAGTCTAGTATGGTTTTGTTCATTTCCATCATCTGTTTGGATGTGTTTTCCTGTTCTTTTCTAATGACTTGCAACTCTTTAGCAGTGTTCTCCTGTATTTATTTAAGTGAGTTATTAAAGTATTACTTGATGTCCTCCACCATCATCATGAGATATGCCTTTAAATCCAGGTCTAGGTTTTCGGGTGTGTTGGGGTGCCCTGGACTGGCTGAGGTGGGAGTATTGGGTTCTGATGATTGTGAGTGGTCTTGGTTTTCATTAGTAAGATTCTTACATCTTCCTTTTACCATCTGGTAAACTCTGGAGTCAGTTCTTATAGTTGTGTCTGGTTAGAGCTTGTTCCTCTCGTGTTTCTGTTATCTCTACCAGGAGACTGGGGAGACTAGCTCTCTCCTGAGTTTCAGTGGTCAGAGCACTCTCTGCAGGCAGGCTCTCCTCTTTCAGGGAAGGTGCACAGATATCTGGCATTCAGACTTGCCTCCTGGCAGAAGATGAGGCCTCAAACAGGACCTGTCCCAGAAGCTGTTAGTTTCTGTAGTCCACACTCTCACCTGTGCAGAGTAGTCTAGGTGGAGTCCAGGAACCAAGATGATTCTTGCAGATGCTCAAGCAAAACCCTCCCGGACAGGGCAGACACCTATCCTCTGGCAGGGAAGGTGCCCAGATGTCTGGAGCCTGAAAGGGGGGCTGCCTCAGAAGCTCATTGGCTCCCACCTGTCCCATAAACTGTTAGCTTATGTAGTCCACACTCTCACCTGTGCAGAGTAGTCTCAGTGGACTCCGGGATCCAAGATGTCTCCCGCAGATGCTCAGATAAAGCCCTCCTGGGCCGAGCAAACACCTATCCTCTGGCAGAGAAGGTGCCCAGATGTCTGGAGCCCGAAAAGGGGGCTGCCTCAGAACCTCTTTGGCTCCTGCCTGTCCCAGAAGCTGTTAGCTTCTGTAGTCCACACTCTTTCCTGTGCAGAGTAGTCTCAGAGGAGTCTGGGATCCAAGATATCTCGTATCAGTGATTTTCAAATTTCTCATGGTCTCACTCTGTACCTCTGGCTGTCCTGCAACTCATTATGTATGCCTGGCTTCCCTTGAACTCACAGATCTGCCTTCCTTTTCCTTTACATTGTTATGATTAAAGGCATGTGCCCTATACCTGGTTTAGGTTATTAAACAATTTTAAGAGTTATCATTATCTGTGTTTCTTTGCCTCTCAAAGTTTGTCACTTACTTTTATTATTGATAAGAATTACTGACCCCTGAGCACATAAAAGTTCCTGCTGATTACATTTAAAATATTTGTACAGGTGAAATAAATCAAACTCAAGTTTAGATATAAGCTGACTGAAGAAGAAGAAATGGGCATCATGTCTGAGAAGGAATTCATTATTCCTAGTTAATTTCTGCATCTAAAATATTTAATGAAATCTCTCCTTACATCAGCATTTGCTGAGGCATTAATGCTAAGCAGCTGTGTAACCCTCTGCTTCCTCCATTCATGGACACATTTTTGGCTTTGGGTTATTTGTTTGCTTAATTGATTGATTTTGTTTTGCTTCTGACTTATTTGTTTTTAAAACTAATATTTTACCTTTATTCATATTTTTGAGATTATAATTATAAGATTATATTATATGCTTTTTATTTTAACATTCCTTCCTTTCTTCCCCCAAACTCTGCCATGTAACCGTCCCTGCTCTCCTTCAAATTCCTGGCCTATTTATTTTTTTATTGCATGCATATATATATATATATATATATATATATATATATACACATATATACATATATATATATATATATATACATATATGTGTGCGAATATATATAGATGTATATATGTGCATATATGTATACATATATACACATATACACACGCAGAAATATATATGTATATATACATATATCATGTATATATACATATATATTTGTAAATATAATGTACCCAATCCATATGATGTTACTTGTACATACATTTTCACATCTGACTCTTGGCATGACAAGCAGTTTGTTTCCACCATGTCTCCCATTCCATTTTCCTCAGATGCATATGTTGTTCTACAGGGTTGAGGTCTCATGTTCTGGGACCTAACTTTGGTGTATCCATTGGGACAGCCCTTGCTTAACTCCCATGTGCCCAGTCATGTTGGTGAAGTTTTATGGGTACATATTCTGGCATTGCTATGAAATGATCTCACAGCAAGCTCCCTTATTTTCTGTTTCTTTACCATCTTTACTCTCCTCTTCTGCTGTGTTTCTTCAGACTTAAGGATAAGAATATTTTGCAAATATATTTATTGGGACTGGGCTTCACAACCCTGTGTTTTGATTGATTGTTGTTTTCTACCTTTATCATCTCTGTTTGTTACAAAGAGAATTTTTGTTGATTAGGAGTGAGGACTACACATATCCGTGGATATAAGGATGGGTATTTATAGATTACTGTTAGGTGTTATGCTGGTTTTGCAAATTCGTGATTGGAGATTCTTTTCCAATAACCCTGACTTCACTAGTACTGAGCAGTCAGTTAGATGTCCAGATTTCCAGTGCTAGTCATGGTTTTATTTTGTTGAGTGAATCTTAAGTACAATTAGAGAGCTGTTTGTTACAGCAAAGGTATGTGTGCCACTACTGCACTCTTAGGGTTATCATGCATTTTGTTCATTGATATAACTCATAGACATAATACCTGAGTAGAAATTTGTGTTTCTGAGCCACATTCTTAAAATATGTTTCACATTGGACGAGTAGCTCCAAAGATAGTTCCATATGGACCAGTCAGTGATACTAAATGCTTTGCAACATGTAATCTTGATTTTTCTATGTCTTTTCTTTCTGATTTCCTGACTATCTCACCAAGAGAATATCACCTTCAAATGCTTTGGAATAAGAAATGTCTTTTGCTCTTTAATTGTTGATGCTCATAGCAAATGTGTTTTTGTCTTAAACACTTTTTTAAAAAATCTACATATGTCTAACTTGTTTTAATTCTTCAGGATTCAGAAGCCATTTGAAAAATTGTCAGTGTTCTTCACTCATCTAAATCTCTTTTTGACATTTCACTATTAGCCAAGAAACAGGATGAATATTGTTTTGGCCTCTTTCCTAAATGTTTTATTTATAGTTATCTAAATGCCAAGAAAGCAGGCTTCACCTCTGTCTTTATTTCTATTATCCTCATATCATGCAAGATATACCTTTGTTCCCTTTATTTACTCTCAGTGGTCTCCTGGGTCCACTGGTGTATTCCAATAAACTCTAGGTTTCCTATGAAACTGGGCCTCATTTTTGTATCAGCTTCACATCTACAAACTCATGTGGTGTCTGAGATTCATGTCTTGATTCTGTTCCTTTGATTAGGTCATCCATACTGTTACTGGTCAGCTCACCACCCCACTGTCATTGAATATATCCACTTTTTTCTCATCTACAGGTTCTATGCCATACTCTTGTCCACTTCTGAGTAATTCCTTTAGGCCTCACTTCACTCAAATTGCTTTTCCATACCATGTAAAATCATTGTTTACAGATTTTTAACTTATATTAATGACATTTTACACATTGCTTTAAATTATCTGCTAGAATATATTCCCTTTCAACTTAAGTTTCTTTAAAAGTGATTTTTATTTTTTTATTTTTTTATTTTTTAATTTTTATTTTTTTAAGGTTCTTAAGAAAAGCAATACTATGTTTGCGTGTGTGTGTGTGTTTGAAATGTGGAAGATTGCATGTGCCAAGGCATGCACGGGATCATCAGATGACAACTTTTAGAATGACATTCTCTCTTTGTATTATGTGGATTCTGGAGATTCAAACGTAGGTTGGTAGTCCTGTCAATAAGTGTATTTCGCTGATGATAAAGGTTGTGTTTCAACCCGAGTCTCAAGGATTTTTGATTATGCAAGAGTGCCTAGTGTTATGGGTTTCGGGCATAGCTCATGGATAGAGAATTTACAGTTCTTGGATTAATATCTAGCACATAAAAATCAGAAATATATCTAATCTTTACATGAATATGAACATATAGGGTTTTTCAAATGTGTGTTATCATTCTACTTGATTTGAAACTACTGATCTCATTATCTCACAGTATAAACACAATAGACTTCTATTTGTATGCTATAAACTATGCTATAGTTTTGAGTATTTGTATTAAAAAGGACCTAACACACGCTCAACATTTCATAATGTGGTGTAGAATACACTGAATGTGTTTCATAGCTTTCTTCCCTCCAAAATGCCATAAAATCCAGTAGCAGCTTCAAACTGACTTGAATGATTGTGTTACAGTCTTTTATTTTCATATCTTCATTTGATTTCTGAGACATAAGCTTTTCTAATGTTCCATAGCTAATTTAATCCTACCTTGTATTAGTTGTCATATGCTTTTAATGACCAAATTTGCAAAGTGTTTCACAGTATGGATCTTTTAACATTGGATATGTCCCTGTTCTCCTGCAAAGAACTGTAGTGCTGTAAAAGACAGTGATAAATGAGGGTGTTCTCCTGAAGATGTAATTAGTCTGCAGCAGGGTCAGAACAGCTCCTTAGGTAAATGAAACTAAATCAGCTGTGTAGTCTATAATTAACGTACAAGGTATTAGCTCAAGTGTAATGTTATTCATTATATATGTACGTTATTATTTTCTCCATATGAAAGTTGTAATTTGCTAAGTAATGATTAAAAATTCAGTTTAATACGCTAGTCATATCACCAGAATGTAATTGTCATACATTTTCATTTTATTCCATTTACTCTTTTTATCTGAAATGAAGACATAAGTGTGCCTCTTTTACCTTGTATATACAGAAATGAAGAATTCAAAAATTAAGTCCAGATATCCTATTATTTGATTAGTTCCTACTGGCTTATGTAAGGTACAACAGGCTTTTCATGTGTGGAATCCTTGCAGACTTGAAGGTTAGTATAATAAATGTTGAGTCAAAACTAGATGTGCAACCTTCAGTCTCCAGTTAGGATTTTCGAACAGGCTATTTTGGCCATTTCCCATTTTATACTGACGCTTCTGTATCATAATTTTCTTACCCCTTTCCCATCAATGGCTCCTTTATAATATTTAATCTATATGTACTCCAAATGAAATATTCATATTTCAAGATTCAATGCTAGGATACACACATGAGTGAGAAGGTCTGATTTTTGTTTTTCTAGATCTAAGCTGCCATACTCAATACAAGACTCTACAGTCCCATCATTTACCTGCAAATTTCATTTTTTACAACTAAATAAAATTCAGTTGTATAAAGATACTATTTATACATTGTCCTTCCATCAATTAATTGGCATTTAGATTAGCTCCACAACCTAGTGTCTGTGAATACAGTAACTGTTGGAATAGATAAGCATGTGTCTCTGTAGTAACAAATACAATATTTAGTGCTAAATACAAGTTAATACATATGGGACATCTATTTCTCACTGTATGATAAACTCCACCCTGATGTTCCAGGTGGCTATTCCAATCTACAGTCCTTCAAATAGTGTCAGAGTATTCTCTGTTCCACATAACCTAACTATTGTTTTATGGTTTTTTATTTTGTTTTGTTTTTTCTTTTGTCTTTGCAACTTTAGCCATTCAGTCTGGGATACGATGAAATATCAAATTCTTAGTGAGTAAAGGAACCACATGATACTTTTACACTAATGTTAGTACTTATGCAATGGAAAAAAAAAGAATAAAAAGTAACACCCATTGAAGGAGTTATAGAGACACAGTTTGGAGCTGAGACAAAAGGATGGACCATCTAGAGACTACCATACCTGCGGATCCATCCCTTAATCAGCTTCCAAACGCTGACACTATTGCATACACTAGCAAGATTCTGCTGAAAGGACCCAGATAGAGCAGTCTCTTGTGAGACTATGCCGGGGCCTAGCAAACACAGAAGTGGATGCTCACAGTCAGCTATTGGATGGATCACAGGGCCCCCAATGGAGGCGCTAGAGAAATTACCCAAGGAGCTAGAGGGATCTACAACACTGTAGGTGGATCAACAATATGAACTACGCAGTACCCCTGGAACTCGTGTCTCTAGCTGCATGTGTGTTGGAAGATGGCCTAGTTGGCCATCAGTGGAAAGAGAGGCCCATTGGTCGTGCAAACTTTATCTGCCTCAGTGCAGGGGAACACCAGGGCCAAGGGGTGGGAGTGGGTGGGTGGGGGAGTGGGTGGGGGAGCGTGTGGTGGACTTTTGGGATGGCATTGGCAATGTAAATGAAATAAATAACTAATAAAAAAAAGTAATCAGGCAAGACTAACAGAACTAACCTGTTAGGTGAAGTAGGGACATACTTACAAGTGGGAGTAACTGTTGCAATGGAAAAACATGTAGAAATTTTGGTAAATGGTAAATTAAGATGAGGAAGAAAGCAAATGTTCCCATTTATTATAAACCAGGTCATGTCTGGGCTTTAGATGATGTAACAGTAAGAGGAAGGGATAGAAAATGAATGAATACAAAAAAATAAGAAAAAACAGGAAGGGGGATAAACATAAATAGTTAAAGATAGGAATAAGAGGGTAGTGTTGACCTGCTACATCATCCAGTGCATTTGGTAAATGAACCAAACCTGTAGGTCTGAGAAGTAAGAAAAGGAGGGCAGAGACCCCGATGGTGATTTCACTCATTGCCTGGCCTATTGCTTCGTGTTCCTTTTCCTGGTTCCTCTTGTATGCTATTGAGTCTTCCAACTCTCTCTCTCCTCCCTAAAGGGTTCCCAGCATCCTTTTGTGATGAGTTTTCCTGATTATTCTGTAAACTTGGGATCACCTTTGAAATCTCGCCCAGCTGCCATTGCTTCTGATTCAATGATAAAATACCAAAACCAAAAGCACCATGGAGAAGGAAGTGTTTATTTTATCAAACAGCATGTTGTCTATCAGCCAGTGAAGTCAAGGAAATCAAGGAAGAAGAAACTTGTAGTCAAGAAATGATGCAGAAACCATGGGGGAGTGCTGCTTAATGTCTTAGTCCTCATGACCTGTGTATACAACTCATGATCACTTGCCCAATAGTAGCACCACCCCTTGGGTAAGGGGCTCACTAACATTAATCATTAATTAATAAACAGTCCCACATGCTTGCCTGTAGGCCAATTTGGTTGAGACATTTTCTAAACTGATGATCTGTCTTCCAAAATGACTTTAGCCTGTGTCAAGTTAATAAAATCCCATCTAGGGCAACCAGCTGCTTCCAGTACACCATGTAGTCCACTATGTCTTTGGAATGGTTTGTACTTTTAATTTACTCTGTTTGTTTTCCTTATGTGTTCAGGGCTCTCTGAACCATACCTTTACCATCTATGTCCAAACACCGGCATCTGGAAGTGCATCTCCATAACTTCATGTGTATTGCATGCCTTCTTGGAAAGTCATTTGACTGGGAGTATTTAGTTTTAGTTTTATTCCCCCCATTAAAAATCTTAAATAGCCACTCTTGATTTCCAATGACATCCAAAAAGTAAGGAATTATATATTCTTAATCTATTAACACAACCCTAATGACTGTCTCAGCCTAGGAATAATAGACAAGGAAGAAACTGACAGTGGACAGTGGTGACAGGTTGAAGAGGAAGATGACTTATAGGAGGAAGTATCTGTAAGAAGAAAGGAAATAGAAGTGTTCCAAAATACATTTTTACTGAAAAGATACTTTGGTGTGAAAAAAAAATCTGAAAATAAAATGCATGTGGAGTAAACTGAGAATAAGAAATGACATGTGGAAGAAAACCTGGAAAGCAAGAAAGAAGAAGAGACTTTTAGGGACAACACAGGGTAGTTGATGGAGAGCAGGGATGGGGTCTTAGAAAAATGGAAAATGGCACTGTTAAGGAATGTAATACCTTGTCCAAGAAATATCCCTGCCCAAATTGCAGCCTACCAGAATATTATTGCTATAATTGATATCCAAACCACCAAATTTTCTACCATTTGGAAGGGACTTAATACAGATATCCTCCTTGTTAAAGAATAATAATCTCAAGACTTTTCGATTTTATACCAAATTTTTCCTGGCATATATATGCTAGGAACTTAAATTTATGAGAATGAAATAGATAACTGATGTTTGTATACTAAAAATGGGCGAGTTTATTTTATTTTATTTTATTTTATTTTAAATCATTAAACTTTATTAAATGATGTTTTCAGCTGGTAAATGTGGTTACTTTTTCTTTTCTTTTCTTTTTTTTCTTTTTTTCTTTTTGACTTACTCTTTTATTAGACATTTTCTTTATATACATTTCAAATGCTGTCCTGAAAGTTCCCTATACCCTCCCCCGCCCTTCTACCCTACCCACCCACTCCTGCTTCTTGGCCCTGGCATTCCCCTGTACTGAGTCATATAAAGTTTTCAATACCAAGGGGCCTGTCTTCCCAGTGATGGCCAACTAGGCCCTCTTCTGCTACATATGCAGCTAGAGATTCGAGCTCTGGGGGTACTGCCTAGTTCATATTGTTGTTCCACCTATAGGGTTGCAAACAATTTAAATAAATACTAATGCTTTTTAAATTTTCTTGGAACAGATTTTACATTATTTGAATATTTTTATTAATGCACTTTATCTTATAGTAATTCTTTCTTGATAAATTCATCTTCCAGGCTGATGAAACCTGTTGCTGTTATAGTAGCATCTGCAATCAGAGAAGAATAGGAATCGTTGCAATTTAATTCTTGTTTCATTAATTTAAGTCAGCAAATGTTCTTAGTAATCATCCTTATTTAATCTCATCGACCTAATCAGAGAAAAATATTTTATTTTGTTTTATTGTAATAAGAACCATCTCTCATAAGATTTATACTAGAATTATACTAGTATTCTGTTTAAGTTTCCTATATATGACATGTACATAGCTAACGATTCTTATACTGTTAACAAAATAATTAATTTCCTCAAATTTGTTGGCTTTTCAGGATTAATGACTAAGTTCTAGATATAGCAATGGTGTGCTAAGGAAAAATGTTTAATAATACATGCAAATAAACTTATCTTATTAATTTATTTGTTTATTCACCTTACATCCTGATTGCAGCACCACCCCCTTCACAGACTCCCTCTTCATAGTGTAAGATCGTTTGCTTTTTTCTGTTTTGTTTAATTTTTGTTTGTTTCAGACAGATGAAATATCAGTTCTTCTGATCTCCATGCCTCGTAAATAGTGTGCATAATGGGCTTTACTTTTTTTAATTCAATAATTTTAATTTTGAAAACTACATATATGATCACTCTGCCTCCATCACCCTCACCCTCAAATATATCTTTTCCTTTTGCTTTACTGTATTGGGAATCCTATGATGAGTGCCATGAGAGAATTTATGAAGCCTCCTATCTGGGGAGAAGTAGTAAAACTCCTGATTTTGAAGCTTGTAGCAAATAATTTGGCATTCATTGAGAAAAACATGACTTCTTCTTTTATAATGACCTTCTAAATCAACTCTAATTAATCTTTAAACTGATATGTATTTTTACCTAATATAGTTTTACTAAGATTATTGTTTGATCATCGTGTGTTGGGAAAGTACTCTGTGCTTAGCAGTCATGAGGCAATGAAAATGATAACTACAGTGTTACCATCTTACATGCAAAAGTAGCTGATATGCAAAACCTATAGTGATTCTGATCTCTTTAAATGGCCCATAGAAAATGAGCTGAAACGCACCCAGAGAGTTTTAAGGAATTGGGGCAATGTTCAGTTTTTAAAAATAGAGCACTTTCCTTTTGTACCAACAGATGAAATTCATCAAACTCTTCTGGGTACATTTAGTACGCAGGATGACAGTTCACATCCCAAGAACATGCCTTCATCACAATGCTTCCCAGCAGAGGACCTGGGTTATGTGCAGGCAAAATCATGATCTCCAAATATGAATGTTAGAATCATTGGCCTTTTCAGGGCGAAGAAGCTACAGTTGATTCAGGCACCCAGGCAAAATCATAAAATGTGAAACTAGACAAAATTATACAGAAAATCCCTAGAGTGTTATAAGAGAGGGCAGATCTTAATTTAAAAAATAAAGTTGGTAACAGGGCAAGACCTTTCTGGAGAGAGTGACAGCTCCAACTTGCAGAGGGTCTTTTAGGAGAGATGACCATGACAGAGCAGAGGAAGTGCAATCGGAGCTTCTGGAAAGAATATGTACAGAGGCCAGAGCTGTAGGAGCCTCAAAATACAAACTCAGGATCCTCGGCTAGAGCTCTTTGTGTGCTCTTAGCCTGTGACAGCTCTCCAGCCCCACAAATAATGTTCTCAATGCAGCATTTCCTGCACAGCTTGTGACACCACCAGCTCTAGAATGCCCATGAGCTGTTCTGTGGATTCAGATCAAATCACAATGACGCTTCTCTGGTCATATTTGTCACATTTGTTTTTTTGTTTTTTTGTTTTTTGTTTTTTTTAATTCATTACCATTTTCATAGTCTCTTACCCACTAAACCCTGAACTGGAAGTTTTTACTAGTGCTAGATAATAATACTGTTCACAATGGCAGGTTATGTTTCTTTCTCTTCAAAAAATATTTTGTAGTTGGCATTGTTACTATTGCTTGGTTTTATGAAGAATCCATTTAAAAAATGAGGTAGAGCTCAAAATGAGCCTGTGGAGTAGAAAAATATAAATAAACCACTCATCAATTAGCACCTGAAGCAGTGAGTGCACCAAATGACATTACAAAACTGCAAAAGTGTAAATCTGTACACAGTCCAAATCACAAACTCTCAAATGTGATGAGATCGTATGGACAGAACAAACACAAGACTACAATAGGAATTATGAAGACAAAAATCTCTTGAAATGAAATTTTATTGGATTGATTGATGACTTTCGTAACTTCCCCTAGAGCCTTTTAGGTTAGATATCTTTGCTAATTTGGGTCATGAACTTTTGCAAAATTTTCTGACAATATGCTGTCGCATCTCTTCTAAACCAATTGAGTTATTTCAGGACAATTGTCATACAATGTTTGCATAATAAATTACTATTGTTTTTGCCAAAGGCAAGAATGGGACCAGCCCATCTAAGCTATCATTAAAATTTCATTTTCATAGCAATGTCCATAGCATGGGGCCTAAAGCATCAGACCTGCAATGGCAAGGCTAACACCAAATACTCCATTAAAAAACAAAAACAAAAGACAAATAAACAAACAAAACCATGGATGTATGCAAAATTTTACTAAGTGTTATTATTGACTCTGTCACAAAACCAATTACAGATTCTGTTAACAACAACCAAAACAAATGTAGAGACTTGTTGAATATGTTTCACTTCAGTGAAATCCACAAATGAATCACAGAAGAGAGACATGTATTCAGAGTCATTTGTGTGCTTCTTTAACATTTATATCATAAGCAATTAGCAAAAACAATTTTACATGTTTTATTGAAAACTACAATGGTATATTGTGATCATGAATACATATAGGCTTATTATAGTATTAAATAGACAGTCTTGGAACCCAGTCATGTGCTGAGAATCTTCTTTTTTGGGGCGGCATGCACAGTCTGATCTTAATGAAGTATTGTAACAAATCAATAGTGTAGATTTCACAATGAAATCTTTACCCATGTGATCAGAGCATTTTTCACAACCTCCAACAGATGAGAACAAAACAAATATCCATGGAAGTGAATGAATAATGAGATTGCAGTATCTAGGTGCATTGGCATATCACTTCTCCTAAAAGCAGAAATTCCTACAAGTTGACATACTTGATTGGGATGTGACTATATGCTAAAGGAACTAAGGTAGTCTGTGCTGCTCTAATACTGTGTGGCTTATTTCTGGAGATGCATGTATAGAAATAGAGAATAAAAAGAACTTAGCAGGAATAGGACAGGAGAGGAGAGGACAACAGTATGGGTTTGTGCAAAGGTTATGAAGATGACCAGGTTTCAGAAATCTGCTCTACAGTGTGTTTTCTGACGTTATGAAGGGCATGTAGCGAGTACCAAGCTCTTTGGGACACTGTAGGAGGAGAGGCCTGGCAGCTTCCAGCCAAGCTTTTACATTGTTGCATTAGTGCTTCTGTCAAGAAGACTATATATTATATGAGTTTTGCAATAGTTTTCAAAACCTTCTAGACAAAGGTGGCAAGGAACTTGCTCAAATTTCTATCTCAGCATTATTTTTTTAAAAAAGCTATGGAAATATAATTTGCGTACATTATAATTAGGCTTTATAAAGAAACATAGTTCAATGACTCTTAGTGAATTTGCCTTATTATAAAGTTTTAAAATTTGCCTTATTTGATAAGTAATTTTAATGGCTAATAATACTTTTTATATCCTAGTTAATGCCTAGATGGAGGTAAATGCTGCAATCTGAAGTTTGACTCCTTTCCTCTTGCAATTATAGAGGTATAATTGGTATACAAAGTGAAATTATGTGATTTTAATTTTCTATAATTTGGAAATCATGGATTTTATATTCATATATATATTCTGATATTGTCATTATAAGCATTAAATATGTTGAGCATTTCTGAAGGTTTTTGCAGAAAATCTACCACCTTAAAGTTTAAGTGTATGTAACTTATCATAACTTCAGAAATCACACTGTAGAGCAGATTTCTGAAACCTGGTCATCTTCATAACCTTTGCACAAACCCATACTGTTGTCCTCTCCTCTCCTGTCCCATTCCTGCTAAGTTTTTTTTATTCTCTATTTCTATACATGCATCTCCATAAATAAGCCACACAGTATTACAGCAGCCCAGACTACCTTAGTTCCTGTAGCATATAGTCACATCCCAATCAAGTATGTCAACTTGTAGGAATTTCTGCTTTTAGGAGAAGTGATATCCCAATGTACCTGGATACTGCAATCTCATTATTCATTCATTTCCATGGATATTTGTTTTGTTCTCATCTGTTGGAGGTTGTGAAAAATGCTCTAAACACATGGGCAAAGATTTCTTTGTGAGACTCTGATTTGTGTTCTTTGGGGATATATACACAGATGTCATATTGCTAGGCTATAATGTACCTCTTTGTAATTTTTGTATAAAAAATCCATAGTATATTTTAAATTAGAGCCTCTATGTTACATTCCCAGTAGCTACAGATAAAAAGAATTTTTTTTTATAAACACCAAAACTCCCATGTTATTTCATGATAACAATCCTGACAACATTAAGGTGCTAGGTCCTTGTGTTTAGCAGATAATAAGCCATGATCAATATTTTAGTCATTATCTTTTTTGTGGAGAAATATCTACTCAAGATTCCCCGTGTTTAGAAGCTTTTAATTTCCATGCTTTATAGTTTTAGAAGTTTGCTGTAAATTTTGGAAATTGGCCACATATTAAGTATATAATTTATAAACACATTCTAGCATTTTGAAAATATTTTCATTTTGCTGATTATTTCCATGCCTGCTAGATACATTTTAGTGGGACATAATTTTAAACCTTTATTTTAATTATCTATTCTTTCAGTGGGGCATTCAAGAAGTAGTTCTAAGAGCAAGAATGTTTGTGGTTTTCTTCTGGAATATTTAGAATTTTATATTTTATGTTTCTTCTTATTATTATTTATTTATGCTTTCTGTTTTTACACTCCAGATTTTAACCCCCCCCTCCAGTCCACCTTCCAACTGTTCAACATCCCTTACCTCCTACCAGCCCTCCTATCTCCATGAGGATGTCCCCACCCACCCCCACCCTACCAGACCTCTAATCTTCCTGGGGCCTCCAGTTTCTAGAGGGTTAGGTGCATCTCCTCTAACTGAATCAGACCTGGCCGTCCTCTGCTATATATGTGTTGGAGGCCTCCTATCAGCTGGTGTATGATACCTGGTTGGTGTTCTAGTGTCTGAGAGATCTCAGGGTTCCAGATTAATTGAGACTGTGGGTCCTCCTACAGGTTCACCCTCCGCCTCAGCTTCTTCCAGCATTTCCCTAATTTAATCACAAGGTTCAGCAGCTTGTGTCCATTGTTTGGGTGCAAATATCTGCATTTGACTCTGTCAGCTGTTGTTGCCTCTTTCTGAGGGCAGTCATGATAGGTCACTTTTTGTCAGTGTTCCATAGCCTCAGTAATAGTGTTAGGCCTTGGGCCTCCCCTTTAGCTGTATCCCACTTTGGGCCTGTCTCTGGAGCTTGTTTTCCTCAGGCTTTTCTCCATTTCCACCCCTGCAGTTCTTTCAGACAGGAATAATTTTGGGTCAGAAATGTGTTTGTGGGATGGCAACCCCATCCCTCACTCGATGCCTTGTCTTTCTCCTAGAGATGGGCTCTACTCTCTCCCCACTATAGGGCATTTCATCTAGGGTCCCTCCATTTGAGTCCTGAGAGATCTCCAAAGGCTCATGGATTGGCAGAATTAACCTTGTAAAATTAGCCATCCTACCAAAGTCAATCTACAGATTTAATGCAATCCCCATCAAATCTTGTTTCTTTTGAATCTATTTTAAAGTAATCTTTTGTGATATAAGATAATAGTCTAATTTTATTCTTCTGGATTCTGATATCTAGTCTTCCTAAAACCATTTGAACACATTTTCCTTTTCTAGGGTATATTCTTGGCACCCCTTCTGCAGATCTGTTGCTTGCATATGTTCAGCTTAACTTCTGAGCTTTCTGTTTTCTTCCACTGGTCTCTGTACCTGCCTTATGTCCTTATTGTGTTATCCTGATTGCTGTAGGAAGTGTGAAGTCTCAGATTTGTTAAAAGTAGTTCTACCAATTTGTGTATTTTTTATGATTCCATATGAATTTCAGAATTGTTTATTTCTCTTTTTTTAAAAGCACTTTTAAGATTATGATAAAGAAGTCACAGAATATATAGTGTCAGTTTTAGTGCCATGGGCATTTATACACCATTAAGTCCTTTAACTTATGATTATAAAAGGTTATCTGTTTGTTTCTTACTTATTTATCAGGCTTTGCTGCTTTTGTTGTTGTTGTTGTTGTTTTAAGAAATGGTCTTCTTAATAAGTGTTTTTTCTATATTTTCCTGTTTTTTGTGTTATTAAAAATGGGATTATTTCTTCGTTTTATGTTTGAATAGGTCATTGATTAAAAAAAAAACTCATTTCATGATAGTGATCATGATAACCAATCTTACTTTTCACAAGAGAGGCAGAAATTTCAACTGAGAAACTGTTTCTGTCTGATTGGCCTATATAAGCATGTCTGTAGACCATTGCTTGGATTGATGGTGTATATGAGAGAGCTCAGTACACTGCTAGTGATGCAACACCTGCATGCGGAGTTTGAGTTGTATGACTAAACTGGCTGAGTGTGAGCAGGGGAAGCAAGCCAGGAGCCACCCATCTTCCATGGTCTTTTGTCAATTGTTGCCTCCACATCCCTGCGTGTGTGCTTACCTTGACTTCTCTCAATAACTATACTACAAGACAAAAAAAAAAAAAAAAAACCTTCCCTCCTCCAAGTTTGTTTCAGCCACTGTTTATCTCAGCAACAGAGAAGCAGACCAAGACAATTATAAATTCTATATAGTTATTGAATATTTTAAGTATTTTTTAAGTTTTGCATTTTCTCTGTAGCTCATATCATCATCAAACAGATAGGTTTTCTTCGGCATTGATTTGAACAACTTCTCTTCCTCCTTCTCTTCCACTTCTTTTTTCAATCTTCTCTTTGTTTAATGCTTTAGCAGAAACTTTCAATTGTATGGTGAACGAAAGTTCTTACAATGAGCATCCTTTCTCACAAATGCCTGAGAAGCTCTTAATGAAATATTCAGCATCCTTAACCATCAGAGAAATGCAAATCAAAGCCACACTGAGGTTCCACTTTACACCTGTAAAAGATTTTTAAGTTCCATTTTCATTTTCATGTATCTAGTTGTTCAGTTGACCATATCTGTCTACATGTAGATCACTGAATTGATTTATGAGAATAAAATTGAATTCATTTTAGGCAACCTGTAAATCACCATTCCCTTAGGGTCAGTTAAATACCTTGTTAGCATTCCTTTGGAGGTTTCTTTTTACTTTTTTTTTTTTTTTTGAGACAGGGTTTCTCTGTGTATCCCTGGCTGTCCTGGAACTCACTCTGTAGACCAGGCTGTCCTCGAACTCAGAAATCTGCCTGCCTCTGCCTCCTGGGTGCTGGGATTAAAGGTGTGCACCACCACGCCTGGCTTCTTTTTATTTTTATGTAAATAATCTGAGTTTCTTTTCTTTTAAAATGGTATTTGTACTTTTGAAGAAATACTTCTCTCTATCTTCATAGAATGTCGTTGTTAGGAAAAAGCCTACCACTTAGCTCAGCTACAATTATAAGCAAGAAGGGGATCATACATGGGAGGGTTCCCTTTGCTGTTATAGACAATGGGAGATCACACTTCTCTGGGCTCAGAAGTTGGCCAGAACAGTCGCTTGTTGCTCTGTCATTTGACAAACTATCTTGTGTCAGCATGCTGGCTGATAAAAATTTCTCTTGCTTCTAGTTCCTCCAGATACTGTTACTCTGTACATTCTTCCATTCTCTCCGTGTCTCCTGTGAGATAGAACAGAAATAATCATTTCACATTTCTCTGAAATGTGAAGGTAGATGAGCAAACAAAGTCTCTTCCTCGTTAGGGCAAAGAGGTGCTTAGGAAAGCCATCCCAGTGTTCACTGTGTTGTCATGGGGTGGGGGTGGCAAAGGTTTTCACGCTCTCATTCTTTTAATAAACAAATAATAAAATTTCTGTTTAACTGGGAGCTACTCAAGATTTCTTTTGCTTCTCCCATGATTTCCAAAATATTTCCATTCTTTTTTCTCTGCTCATTTGTAAGCAGTCCCTTCTCCAACTGTGTATGACTGGAAAATGCCTGTTTCACCACTCCACACATTTATCTTCCAAGAAATTTCAAGTTAATAACCATTCAAACTAAAGTTGTTTCTAGCAAAGTTGTAAAGTGCCTATCAGTAACTGCTGGTATTACTGAGTAGTATATATATATTCAATCATACAAAATCTGGTTACTTCACATATTAGTTATCACACATGTAACACTTATTCTGGCTCATGCCTAATAAAACACCTTCGTGCATAAACTTTATATAGCTGTACATTTACTATGGGGTAGATACATTGGAAAAGAGCTTTGAGGTTACATGGTAAGCATATGTCAGACTTAAAAACTGACAAAGTATATAAGTGAGTCTTGAATTCGATACCCCTATGACAAATGTGTCCTGCTCTCATTTTATTCATATCCTGTCGTCTTGTACTCCCATTGTTTTGAAGTGTGTGTGTGTGTGTGTGTGTGTGTGTGTGTGTGTGTGTGTGGTATTTATATGGATTTTCTTGTTGGCTGGTGGTATGTTTTACTTTTTCATGTGCTGGATGGTGGATGTATGAATAGGAAAATATAAGATAGATATAAGAAAGATAGATGATACACAGATGTTAAATAAATAGATAATTAACAGATAGGTGATATTGAAATATGATTGATAGAGATAGATAGATGTCAGATAGAAGAGGGAGAGTTGATAAATAGATGACATACAGTCCATAGATTACAGACAGATGGTTGATAGATAGGTGATATGTGCATAGATCTATCATCTAACGTTTCTCAATTTCTTTCATCAGTGTAATAAAATATTCACTGTAGATGTCTATCATTCTCTTTGTTAGGTTCTCTTCAAGATATGTTCTATTTTCTATGGATAATGTGAACAAGATTATTATAATTATTGTTTTCTATGTTTGTCCATGATTTAATATACCTTATGTGTAGCAAGTCTATATACATAAGAGAATTTTCTGTACAAAGTAATATATTTTCTCCTTTCCAATTAGAATTCCTTCCTCATTACTTTTGACAATTTTATTGTTTTTTTTATTAGAGTTCTATGGACATTTTGTGCATAAATGGTAAGAATGGAAAGCTCTTTTGTTATATTAATTGTGTGAGAAAGGAAGAAAGACATTTGCAGGTTCAAGCTATTCTTTACATGAATTTTACAATAAAGAAATGTGAAATTAATTTTTATATTTTTGTAAGATTGATAATGTTATCTTTCTCATCACTCTTAGGTAGTTAAGTTTTGAATATTTTATTTTGTTTTAAGTGTCAATTTCCTTGGTATAGTGTGCATTTTTTAAATTTACCTTATAATATGCAAGGAAAATGAGACATGAAATTCCTTACATTAATTCCATTTTCTGGGGAAACTTACTAGGAAATAATAACACAAAGGAGAGACTTAAAGAAAATTACATAATTATTTATGATAGTCAAAAAGTCAGTCTAAACTACCATTTTTGTTTCATCTCTCAGAAATGTACTATAATAGGCAGCTAGACTAGATAGATAGATAGAGAGAGAGAGAGAGAGAGAGAGAGAGAGAGAGAGAGACAGAGATAGAGATATAATGTTACAGGATGCTACCTAATATTTTATAGGACACTACCTTATAATATGAACTGTTGTCTTAGTCACATTTTAGTCTCACTACTGTTATGAAGAGACACCATGACCAAGACAACTCTTTTTTTAATGTTACACTTTTATTGTTTCTATAGAAATGCAAATTAATAATGTTAGTGTTTTCTTTCTCAAAGAAAATATCTTTTCATGATCACCGGTGAAATAGTTATTTTAACCCAAATGATCTGCTTTCATCTGAAACAGTTATACAATTTAAACAAATAGAGGTACATATATTCCTGTCCATCATTTGTGCTAGTTTCTTAATATTGACTTACTTACTTATTTACTTACTTACTTACCAAATTTTCCAAGGCACTTAAGTGAGATTTGGTAAGCTCAGAAGAGAGAATAAACTCAATAAATAATGAACACCGTCTATGGTAAGCTTAGGAAGAAACTCTTGAAAAGGGTTTAAATAGGAACTTGGTTACAGTTCCAGAAGCTTACTCCATTATCATCCTGGCAAAGAGCATGGTGCCATTCCTGGCACTAGAGCAGTAGCTGGAGTTACTTTCTGATCCATAGGTGTCAAAAAGAGGAAGACCTAGACCTGACAAGGGCTGCTTCAACAAGGCTATACTTCCTAATTCTTCTTAAATTGTACCATTCCCTTTCTGATGAGTAATGATTCAAATACATGAGACTCTGTGGCCCATTTTAAACTCAAAGCACCACAAGTTTCTTTTTATTTTTGACACATACCACGTTTTAATGAAATAAATAATTAATTATGCTATTAGTTCAGGAGGTAAAAATTGTTAATTATATAAGTTACAAAGAGCTCGAGGAATGTATAGTTACTTATATTAAAACCTTAATAAAGGGTTCAAAAGGAATAACAGAGAAAGAAGAACTGTGGATTGAGATAAATATACATCTCTCACTCCCTCTATCTCTTTCTCTCTCTCCACACACACACACACACACACACACACACACACACACACACACACTCATCACATGTATACCATAATAAAATAACATTTTTCTCAAAGAAACATTATTGACACTGTAATATGAGGTAGAAATCACTAATGAGTTGAAATTAAAGATAATACTTTGGGAGTTATACTATTCTTATATATCAATTCTTATCAGTTATATCTAATATACTACAGTTCTTATTTTGCTTTATAAGTAGCTCTTCTGGTTAAAGTAGTAACAACATCATACATGACCAAACAATACTATTTTACTTAACTGAATTTATTTCTCACTAACTGTACAAGACTACCTAAATTTATTTGTGATTTATTCTAGAATAGAATTTGTTGAAGATCAATAAGACAAATTAAGGATTAATCTAAAGTAAGCCACAGAAATATATTCAAAAGAATGTGAGGACTTGTGAAATGTTTTTGCATAGTAGAGAAACACTGAAAATACTTTAGTAAAACAAAATAAATAGGAAAAGAAGTCAAAACATTCCAATTTTTAGATAATATGTTATTATACATGAGAGATCCCAAAACTCCCACCAGAGAACTTCTAGAAAGAAAGGATAACTTCAGCAAAGTAGAAGGATTTAAAAAATCAATGTATAAAAGTCAGTAAACTTCCAATATACCACCAACAAACACACTAAGAAACACTACCATTTATACTGGCATGAAAGATAATAAAATAGCTTTGAGTAAACTTCACCAGAGCTGTTAAGGAACTTTACAATGAAAAAATTTACATATCTGAAGGAAGAGCTTGAGAAAGACTAGACATGAAAAGGGATCCTGTGTTCATGAATCTATAGAATTAACATTTTAAAAAATAACCATTGCAGCAAAAACAATTTGCAGAATCAATGCAGTTTCTGTTAAACATACCTATAACTGTCTCCATAGAAATAGAAATAAAAGAATTAAAATATAGAAATTATAAAAGAAACAAATTACTATGGAGGGTGAAAAGAGTCAGGATAGCCAAAGAAATGTTGAACAGATAGAGGAATTGCTACTCAAGACTTCGAGATATACAGCTTTAGTTACAAAAACAATATGGTACCAAAACAATAAAGCATACATATTATATATAAATATATTTTAATTATTATGTATATATGTTATCTACATCTATATTTCATATACATGTTATGTAATATATTACATGTTTATGTGCAAATATATATTATATTATATATTTTATATAATGTATATAAAACAATAGAATAAAACAGAAAACTAAACCTGAATATGAATAGCTATAGACATTTGATATTTGATAGAGGCAAAAATCGTAAAACAAAGAGAAAAGATGGTGTCCTCAACAAATATTGTTCAGAAAACTGAATGTCCAGGTGAGGAAGAGAAATAGACCAATAACTGTCATTCCAATTTGATCTAAGACCTCGATTTGCATCCTGAAACACTAGCACTGTTAGCAGAAAGCAAAGGCAATAAATACTCTACAAGATACAGGAAAGATCTTTCTGGTAGGACTCCGTTTGCCCAGTAATTACAGTCAAAGCCAAATATTGATGAGTAGGACAGTACACAATTGAAAACAATTTTGTGAAACAAAAACAAAACAAACAAACAAACAAAAAAACCAATTCAATGAAGAAGAAAAACATGGGATAGAAGAGAATCTTTGGTAGACACACACCTAACAGTGAATTGTTACTCAGACCATAAAATGAGTTCAAAAAGAAAAAGACAAGGAATCAAATGAACAAATGAAAAATCAGTAAGGGATTTAAGCAAAGAATTCTCTAAGGAAGAAATTAATTTGGCTAAGAAATACCTCAAATTTTTTCATCATAATTGCCAGTTAAGGAACTGCAAATCAAAACTATTTTGAGATTTTTAATCTCCTCCCAGACAGAATGGCTAAGATCAACAAAACAACTGCCAAGAAGTGATGGTGGTTTAGAAAAAGGAGCCCTCGGTTTTGGGCTAATATCCACTTATCAGTGAGTACATATTGTGTGAGTTCCTTTGTGAATATGTTACCTCACTCAGGATGATGCCCTCCAGGTCCATCCATTTGGCTAGGAATTTCATAAATTCATTCTTTTTAATAGCTGAGTAGTACTCCATTGTGTAGATGTACCACATTTTCTGTATCCATTCCTCTGTTGAGGGGCATCTGGGTTCTTTCCAGCTTCTGGCTATTATAAATAAGGCTGCTATGAACATAGTGGAGCATGTGTCCTTCTTACCAGTTGGGGCATCTTCTGGATATATGCCCAGGAGAGGTATTGCTGGATCCTCCGGTAGTACTATGTCCAATTTCCTGAGGAACCGCCAGACTGATTTCCAGAGTGGTTGTACAAGCCTGCAATCCCACCAACAATGGAGGAGTGTTCCTCTTTCTCCACATCCACGCCAGCATCTGCAGTCACCTGAATTTTTGATCTTAGCCATTCTGACTGGTGTGAGGTGGAATCTCAGGGTTGTTTTGATTTGCATTTCCCTGATGATTAAGGATGTTGAACATTTTTTCAGGTGCTTCTCTGCCATTCGATATTCCTCAGGTGAGAATTCTTTGTTCAGTTCTGAGCCCCATTTTTTAATGGGGTTATTTGATTTTCTGAAGTCCACCTTCTTGAGTTCTTTATATATGTTGGATATTAGTCCCCTATCTGATTTAGGATAGGTAAAGATCCTTTCCCAATCTGTTGTTAACTTTTTTGTCTTATTGACAGTGTCTTTTTCCTTGCAGAAACTTTGGAGTTTCATTAGGTCCCATTTGTCAATTCTCGATCTTACAGCACAAGCCATTGCTGTTCTGTTCAGGAATTTTTCCCCTGTGCCCATATCTTCAAGGCTTTTCCCCACTTTCTCCTCTATAAGTTTCAGTGTCTCTGGTTTTATGTGAAGTTCCTTGATCCACTTAGATTTGACCTTAGTACAAGGAGATAAGTATGGATCGATGCGCATTCTTCTACATGATAACAACCAGTTGTGCCAGCACCAATTGTTGAAAATGCTGTCTTTCTTCCACTGGATGGTTTTAGCTCCCTTGTCGAAGATCAAGTGACCATAGGTGTGTGGGTTCATTTCTGGATCTTCAATTCTATTCCATTGGTCTACTGGTCTGTCTCTATACACATGAAACTCAAGAAAAATGAAGACTGAAATGTGGACACTATGCCCCTCCTTAGAAGTGGGAACAAAACACCCTTGGAAAGAGTTACAGAGACAAAGTTAGGAGCTGAGATGAAAGAATGGACCATGTAGAGACTGCCATATCCAGGGATCCACCCCATAATCAGCATCCAAACGCTGACACCATTGCATACACTAGCAAGATTTTATCGAAAGGACCCAGATGTAGCTGTCTCTTGTGAGACTATGCCGGGGCCTAGCAAACACAGAAGTGGATGCTCACAGTCAGCTAATGGATGGATCATAGGGCTCCCAATGGAGGAACTAGAGAAAGTACCCAAGGAGCTAAAGGGATCTGCAACCCTATAGGTGGAACAACATTATGAACTAACCTGTACCCCGGAGCTCTTGACTCTAGCTGCATATGTATCAAAAGATGGCCTAGTCTGCCATCACTGGAAAGAGAGGCCCATTGGACATGCAAACTTTATATGCCCCAGTACAGGGGAACGCCAGGGCCAAAAAGGGGGAGTGGTTGGGTAGGGGACTGGGGGTGGGTGGGTATGGGGGACTTTTGGTATAGCATTAGAAATGTAAATGAGCTAAATACCTAGTAAAAAATGGAAAAAAAAAGAAAAGAAAAAGGAGCCCTCATTCACTGTTGGTGCTGCTTGTGCCTCATCTTTCAAGGCTTCATTAATTTACCCAAGTGGTGCATTGACAGGTCAAAAGAAAGACAAGCTTAGTCACATGCAGAAAAGCTGAAATCAACTGGACTATGATCCCTGATAAGGATGCTCTAGCACCTTTGAAACTAGGCAGATTTATTATCTCCAGTTGAACAGGGAGATGGCGTTAAAGCATGTAAAAGAATAAAGAGGTCAGGCTTCACAGTTTGTAGCTAAATCTAGGAAGCAGGTTTAGCTAATCTCGGTAGGAGAATCTCTGTAGGTGAGCATTCTTCAGGCTGGAAATATGCACAAAAAGGAAGGTAGGATCGACAATTTCTGAAATAACTATGAACGCCCACACATGGGAAGAGGAAGGCTTTGCTACACCTGGGTATCCAATTGGGGTGAGCTCTTGGTGTTCCCATAGGATTGAGATATCAGGGGTTTGACATACCTGTGCTTATGAAAACAGCTAACATTCACTCAGGATTTAATTCACTCAGGGCTCCCACCGTTCCCCACAGTTGGAAAATTGAATCGAGAAAATGCTTTGGAAATCAGTATGGAAAAATCCTCAAAAAAAAAATCTAAAAATAAATCTACTATAAGACCCAGTTAGATCACACCTTGGCGTGTGCCTAAAGCCATCCTAGTCCATGTATAGTTTCTCAGCAATATTCATTGTCACCTGTTCACAATTTTCAGAAAATAAAAACAGTGTAACTATCCATCAAAAGATGAATCGATGATGAAAATGCGTTTCGTTTAAGAAATGAGATAATATTCTGTAGTAAGCAAAAATAAAATCATAAACTTTACAGATAAATGAATGTAACTTTAAAAGATTTTATTGATAAGGTTACCCCTGACCCAGAAAAGTACTTTAAAGAAGAAGCTTCTCTTAAGAGCAAATGGAGAGTAGCATAGAAAACCACAAACTGCAGGGATTAATAAAAGGTTGGAAGTTCAGCCTCAATGGATACATCTACATCAGCTCCTGCATTTATGGATCATGTAACATCAGAAAATAGGGGCTGGAAAAACTGTAGCATTCAGAACACCAGAAAGTTTGTTGTGAAATGTTCTTCCCAATAAGTAGCTTCATAAACTATACAGAAAATGACAATATCAACAGACATGAGAATGTAGAGTAGAGGAAACTACATGGATCTCAGTCTGAAACAAAGAACTACAGAGAACAAATGACTGTTAGAAAATGGAGTATTGTGAGAGGTGTGGAGATGGCTCAGTAGTTAAGAGCACTGACTGCTTTTCCAGAGGTCCTGAGTTCAGTTCTCAGAAACCACAATGTGGTTCACAATCATCTGTAATACAATGCCCTCTTCTGGTGTGTCTGAAGGGAGCAATAGTGTATTCATATGAATAAAATAAATAAATCTTTAAAAAAGAAAGAAAGAAAGAGAGAAAGAGAGAGAGAGAGAGAGAGGGAGAGAGGGAGGGAGGGAGGGAGGGAGGGAGGGAGGAAAGAAAGAAAGAAAGAAAGAAAGAAAGAAAGAAAGAAAGAAAGAAAGAAAGAAAGAAAGAAAGAAAGAAAGAGAAAAAGAAAGAAAGGAAAAGAAAGAGAGAAAGGGGAGTGTTGGCTTCTTTGACAGATGAGCCCCAACATTGGTTGTCCAATACAATGAACATTCCTAAACTATATGTACAAACAACAAAAACAGGCTCAGCAGGTTTTATATATAGATTTTGTATACATATACCTACATATATGTGTGTAGTTATATAACAATGATAATCTAAGAAAAAGAGATTATCACATTGAGAGTGGAATGTGAGGAGAATTGGAAAGTTAAGAATAATAATACTTCAGAGAACTTGAAAGGGGAAAGGGGAAGTGGTAAAATGATGTGATTCTATTATAACTAAAATGAACTTAAAATTAAAATAAATTTCATTTAAAAACTAATGACATTGCCAACATTTTTTTAAAATAAAAATCAATGTAACCATGTTTTCTTTTGATGGCATTTGGATAGTATTAGTCATTTTTATCCTTCAGGCAAGAGATTTATATCCATCACTCAATGGCTTTACAAAAAATGAGTATATTGCTATTCTAGAATTCCATATGTGTTTACATATAAAAATATCATAATCTCTTCATGATAGAAAAATATGATCCCTATTTCAAGGCTTAAATTATTAGTTTTTCCAGTCAACTTTCTTTTTCAGTCAAGGGAAAAGCAGTATGTGCTTTAAATATGTTTTATATAATTATTACTTTAAATCAAAACTGTTTAACATAATAATTAATATTGTCTCTAAGCACAGTGGTTCTCTACCTGTGGGTCTCAATCCTTTGGCGGTTGTTACTAGATATAGTGCATATCAGATATTTAGATTACAATTCATAACAGTAAAATTATAGCTATGAAGTGGCAACAAAATAATTTTATAGTTGAGCTTTACCACAATATAAGGAGCTTTTCTTTTTCTTTTTAAATATTTTTATTGGATATATTATTTATTTACATTTCAAGTGTTATCCCCTTTCCTAGTGGTTTCCCCTCTGCAAATTCCCTATCCCATCCTCCTTACCCTGCTTCTATGAGGATGCTAGCCCACCCACCCACCCACTCCAGTCTCACTGTCCTAGCATTCCTCTACACTGGGGCATCAAGCCTTCATAGAACCAAGGGCCTCTCCTCCCACTGATACTATAAAAGGCCCCTTCAGCTCCTTCAGTCCTTCCTCTAACTCCCCCATTGGAGTCCCTGTGCTCAGTCTGATGTTTGGTTGCCAGCATCTTCATCTGTATTGGTCAGGATCAGGCACAGCCTCGCAGGAAATAGCTGTATCCGGCTCCTGTCAGCAAGCACTTCTTGGCATCTCCAATAGTGTCTTGGTTTGGTGTCTGCATGTGGGATGGATCCCTAGGTGGGGCAGTCTGCATGACCTTTCCTTCAGTCTCTGCTCCACTCTTTGTCCCTGCATTTTCTTTAGACAGGAGCAATTCTGGGTTAAAATGTTGGAGACATGTTGGTGGTCCCACCTTTCAAACATGTGGTCATACCTAACCTCTGGATATGGTCTCATCAGGTTATCCCTCCCCTTTGTGGGGTAAAACTTTGCTTTTTCACACCATTATGATGTTTGAGAATCACTGTCTTAAAAGAAACTTGTAGAGTCTGGATAGTCCATCCTTTCGTCTTAGCTCCAAACTTTGTCTCTGTAACTCCTTTCATGGGTATTTTGTTCCCAATCTAAGGAGGAATGAATTATCCTCTTCTTGATTTTCTTGTGTTTTGCAAATTGTATCTTGGGTGTTCTATGTTTCTGGGCTAATATCCACCTATCAGTGAGTGCATATCTAATGACTTCTTTTGTGATTGTGTTACCTCACTAAGGATGATATCCTCCAGATACATCCATTTGTCCACGAATTTCATAAATCCATTGCTTTTAATTGCTGAGTAGTACTCCATTGTGTAAATGTACCACATTTTCTGCTGTATCCATTCTTCTGTTGAGGGACATCTGGTTTCTTTCCAGCTTCTGGCTATTATAAATAAGGCTGCTATGAACACAGTGGAGCATGTGTTCTTATTACCAGTTGGAACTTCTTCTGAGTATATGCACAGGAGAGTTATTGCTGGATCTTCTAGTAGTATTATGTCCAATTTTCTGAGGAAACTCCAGACTGACTTCCAGAGTGGTTGAACAAGCTTAAAATCTCACCAGCAGTGGAGGAGTGTTCCTCTTTCTCCACAACCTTGCCAGTATCTGTTGTCACTTGAATTTTTGATCTTAGCCATTCTGACTGGTGTGAGGTGGACTCTCAGGGTTGTTTTGATTTGCATTTCCCTGATGATTAAGGATGTTGAACATTTTTTCAGGTGCTTCTCAGCCATTCAGTATTCCTCAGTTGAGAATTCTTTGTTTAGCTCTGAACCCCATTTTTAATGGGGTTATTTGAATTTCTGGAGTCCAGCTTCTTGAGCTCTTTGTATATGTTGGATATTAGTCCCCTATCAGATTTAGGATTGGTAAAAATCCTTTCCCAATCTGTTGGTGGCCTTTTTGTCATACAGAAAGGCCTTACAGAAGCCTGGGGATCCATCCCATAATCAGCCACCAAACCCATACACTATTGCATATGCCAGAAAGATTTTGCTGAAGGAACCCAGTTATAGCTGTCTTGTATGAGGCTATGCCAGTGCCTGGCAAGTACAGAAGTGGATGCTCACAGTCATCTATAAGATAGAACACAGGGCCCCCAATGGAGAAGCTAGAGACCCCAAGGAGCTAAAGGGGTCTGCAACCTTATAGGTGGAACAACAATATGAACTAACTAGTAACCCCAGAGCTCGTATCTCTAGCTGCATATGTAGCAGCAGATGGCCTAATCGGTCATCATTGGGAAGAGAGGCCCCTTGGTATTGCAAACTTTATATATAGAGGAATGCCTGGTCCAAGAAGTGGGACATGGTGGGTAGGGGAGCAGGGTGGAGGGAGGGTATAGGGAACTTTTGGGATAGTATTTAAAATGTATATAAAGAAAATATCTAATAAAAAAAGAAAGAAATATGTAGACAACATGAATTACCCTTTTTTATTGCTCAGTTTTGCTATGCCTAAATTTATATTTCTTTTGGAAATATAACTGTTAGAAAAGACTCCTCAAATATTTCTTTATAAAGTTGACAAATATTATTGATAAGCATTTGTATTGTCTTTTGGAATCATTTCACATAGTTATCTGTGCAATCTTCATTGAACAGAAAATTCAGACAGACCATGATAAGAACTGTAAATGACAGCAATTTGAATCTCATGCACTTAATAAGAAAATTAAGCTATATTTTTTTATTATATAATTTTAAGGAAGATCTTTGCTATAGAGCCTGGGCTAGTCTCAAGCTTGCAAGTATCTTTTCCAAGCTGTTTTAAGTCTTTGTACTGGATTACAGTTTTAAACCACTATTTCTAAAATGAAATATGCTTTGATTTAGACTCAGCTATGGCATCCCGTGTTCAAACTTCTTTCTATCACTTTCCCAGATACTGACACTGCTCCATATTACAGAGTACGATGTTAAATGGCATAATGGCACATTGAAACATCTTCCTGCACTTTTTGAGGATGTTGCATATATGTATAATGTTTTTTGCCCAAAAATAACCCCATTCCTGTCCCCTCTAAGGCCTTCTCTATCCATCAACTACTTTCTCTTTGTAACTTCGGGTCTTTCCTTTTAAATCTTTCTGTGTCTCTCTGTATCTGTCTGTTTCTGTGTCACTGTGTCTGTTTCTATCTCTATCTATTTCCCTGTCTATCTCTGTCTCTCTATCTCTGTCCCTCTACATCTGTCTCTGTCTCTCTCTTTTTCTCTCTTATTTTAGAAGCTGCAGAGTCCACTTATTGTTGCCTGTTATGAACGTGAATATGAAATACCTGCTGGAAATGGGTAGCCTTTCAGGGTTACATAACCGAGGAAAACTCATTCTTATGCCCTACCAGTCATTATCTGTCAATAACTTCTCAGTCAGAAGTGACTCCTCATGAGACTGCCACGCCCATGATGCTGTACTGCTGGGTTGTTCTTGTGCAAGTCTTGTACATACAGTCAATCTACAGTGTGATCAACAATGAACTGATGTTCATGTTTTACATGTACGCATAACAAATTGTTTCATATAAATATTAACTTTTCTGTTGAAGAATATATATTTGTATTGACTTATTTCTTCATGAAAAACATAATATTGTGAGTCAAATAGTTATCCCTTATTAGCATAATATAATGATAAAAATTCCTGTGTTTATGAGTATGATATATCATCTCTATTCTGCTGTCAATTCTCAAAAGAATTACAATTCAAATGCATTTTCTACAGGTTACTTCAAGTTACCATGTAGTTCAGTGACTAATCACCATGTTACTTGCAATTTTTATATCTTGTAAGCCTGCAGTTTAAAAGACAGAAATAATCAGATAATTAGTCTTTGATTACATAGTACTCACCCTGTTCTTAAGTGTACTTAAATGGTCAATAATTACCATGTAATTACACAGCAATTATTGTACATTCACACCACCGCATGTAAGGCACTGTTAGTGATTTCATTCTCTGTGTTTAGGAATGTGTGACTCAGTCATAGAAAGGTTACTGCAGGCTGCACTGTGGCAAAAGATGTCTGATAAAGTAAGATGTTCAGGAGAGCTAAAGTAGCTTTCAGTGCAGTGGATTATACATCTGTTCAGAGAAAGTTGTAGAGCTTGGCTTGTAAGACTTCAAAATGTCAAATATATAACCTAAATTGAAACAGAAAATAAAAACCTTAGAACCAGGTATTGAAATGCTTTTGAAATCTGTCAATCTGTTCTGTTCAGAAAGATATCTGTCCTTTAAGATATCTTTAAATTTTATATAATAATGGTAATGGATTCCTTAATACAAAGTATTACAAAGTTTACACACTATTACTCTCACTTTCCTGTATCAGCAATAGTTATGGTCTAACATCTGCAAATGCAGCAAAAGATCATGGCGCTATATTTATTGAGGTTTCGCATGGTGAGAGTTGACAGCTTCCAACTCTGGGAGTTAAGTAAACTTTGGAAATAAAGATCCATACTGTGTCTTCCTATCAAGCTACATCATTCATTAATTGTATAATGTTTTATTGTAAATGTGCTTCTCTTTATTTCAGCTGTATGTCATTGAAGACATGGGATTACTCCTGCCACCAGAAACAAAACATTAAGCTAACAAAAAATCATGGCATTTTCAGACAATATAAGACATACTCTTTCTTGAAGCTGCAAAAACGATTTACATATGGCCAAGTATATTTCTTGGAAATAAATTAAGTTGAAAATTGTTTAATGCAATTATTATATTCCCTAGTAATATTTGCAAAATTTCTAATTCACTATGTACTTGGATATTTAATTACCTTAGTCTAGTCCTTAAGTTCTCAAATAGTTTTTAATCAATTATATTATAATGAGAACCCAACAGTAAATTGTTATGTTTCAGATCACTCTACAAAATTGATGTACATGTAATTTAAATTATGTTACAGTAAATAAGAAAAGAGTTTACAATTCAAATAGTCAAAATATTCTAATTCTAGGATTAGGAAATGGATACTATTTTTAAGTTTAGGAAAGAATCAGACTTCTGCCCACATTCAATTTTTTTATTAGATATTTTCTTTATTTACATTTCACATGTTATCCCCTTTCCTGGTTTCCCCTCTGAAAAATCCCTACCCCCTTCCCCTCCCCCTGCTCACCAACCCCCATTCAATTTTTATATATCAAAAGAGACATATTCGTAGGAGTTCCTTGACATAAATGTGCACACATACGAGTAGAACACAAAGAAGCCTTCTAGACACCTATAACTTTAGGAATTGCTGTTGTGTCTTTCCATTAATTCTTGCACAACAATTTAAAACTAAGAGCTAATAAGAGGCGACTGTATTTAGTAAAAGCACATGTTCTATGTTGGTTGATGTCATATCTTACCAATATCCAAATACTTTATAAATTATCATTTGAATCTGGTAAATTTAACAAAAGGATTATAAAATTCTTGACAGAGTAGCTAGGCAACCGCTAGAATATTTATTCAAAACATTTTATTATTCAATAATACCTTGACACTAAAATATTAGAATAATCCATAACAATTAATAATCATTAATTTATGTGCATATATTTATATTATATGTAGGTAATATGTAATATATTATATTTATATTAATTTATACAGCACATTAATAGTGTGAAACTAAATTCTGTTTCTTTTTTCCTTTATTGAAAATATTTTTGTTTTTGTCACATAATATATTCTAATTATGATATTCAATCTTGTAGAATAGGCCTCAAGTCAAATGAGATATCAGTTAGTCACTCCCACAACCTTTGTTCTCCTGTGTACTATTATATTGTACAGGCAGGATTGTACTGTAGTTCCAAATGTTTGTGCCTGTGTTGATGATTCATTCTTCTTTGGTAGTGTGCAGAATAACATCCTGTACCAAAGACACTAGCCACTATGTATGAAGGTTCTCTGTAGGCACCAAGCAGAGTTCTCTACACAACAACATTGAGTTATGTAGGTTTTGTCTTCATTAATGGAAAGTTTTCATCAGTTTGTGGAGAGCTACCTACTGGCTTAGCAGTAGCCTGGGTTGTTTGGGGATGCCATAGGACAGCTCATTGAATGGGAACCCAACCCCAGTCCTGGGAGTTTCATTTTAGGATTTTCATTTAGATCACCCTCACACATAGACACATAGATACACACACACACACACACACACACACACACACACACACACGCGCGCGTGATATATATATATATATATATATATATATATATATATATATATATATATTCTTCAACCATAATAGTTGTTTATATTGCCCATCAAATGGCCTTCAAGTTTAGTTGTCCCTCATTGTATTCCCTCTATCATACCTCTTGTCCCTCCTACTTAATTCTCATGATCCAATCTCACCAACCTCCCAACTATCCATAACTATTCTAGTTCCCTTTCCTAGGAAGATGTATCTGCTCTGCCTCACCCCAGTCCCTCTTTAATATTTCTAATATTTCTTTCGGTTTCCTGCAAATACTAATGTATGATAAGCTGAATAAAGGATTTTCTCCTATTCCACTTATGACTGGGTATATGTCTTTTGAAGGCCCGTTAAGTAACTTAGTTTAATGACAATTAAGCTAGAGGCATAATGCTATTAATGAATGGAAAGCAAGATATAGTCGTGCTTCTAAAGAGGAAATAAAGTTACCTGAGATCAATGCTAAAACTATATAGTATCAAGAGACAGAGAGAGAGAGACAGAGACAGAGAGAGACACTGAGGGGGAAAGATGCACTAAGGGTACAATATTTATTCATATAAAAGAGTGAGTGTAGTATTTACGTGATCGATTTTAGTTGCCATATGTGAAGAACTTAATTCGTCTTTTCTCCAATATAAACTGCATTTATTGAAGAAAAGATCAAAGTAAATTGGCTGAAATGTATTGTTTGGCACACTACCACTTTGGAGGCTGTGCTAGGTAGGAAGTTGCTTTTTAAAACTGGTCAATTTTGTAACTCTCACAGAGATTTTAACATTCAACATTTGATACTTAAAATTATTTTGCTTATTTGACTTAGAAAATATGTTTAATAGATGTACACCTGTAATCCAAGCATGTTAGCAAACAAGGCTGATATAGAAATGTCTAGCTTAAACATCATAGTTGGACTACACTTCGATACACTACATTAAAAGTTGTTTGGAAAGAAAAAGATTTATTTACTTACTTTCTTATTTTGATTTAGAACACATTATTTAGTTGTACTCCTTTGCAAAGTAATTGGAATTCATATAGATTCAAAGCAAGCCTCACTATTTTACACAATCTGTTCATGATAGATGTGACTTTGCCTTCAAAGATATGTAATGGTATCAGGAAGTAATTTGATATTCAGCATAGTGGGAAGGGAAATGCTACTGCTATCTTATAGGTAATGACCGTGGATGCTGCTAATCAATAAATACATGAGCATACTGTACTGCCATCCATAACAAAAAGGGCCAACTCTAAAGGTTTCCAGTTTGAAGGAATGATGACCCATGGTGCCTAACAATGTCTAGTTGATCCCATAGAATTGTAAGGAATGCAATTTACATCATTCTTAGTTCAAATACTATCACACGCACAAAAAATACAATGCTGTGGGGGAGGAGACATACATTTTGTTAATGTTCTAAGAATTGTATCACATTAACTCTAAATTCAAATTTAGTCTGTATAGCTATAGAGGAGTATAAATCTACTTTTAGCATTTGTAAAACATCATTCAAAGTTATTTTTCTTAATTACTTAATATCCTAATTTTAGTATTTTTTTCTTTCTGGGCTCACTATATCTTTGAAATACCATTCCTTCACAATTTAACTTTATGAACCTAGTTTGGATAGCATCTACACATTAATATGTCCTGGAAAACACATTAAGGTAGTCATTTGCGGTGTAAATAATTTTAAAAATTAAAGTATACTTTTCTATCACAAAATGAAATTATTTCACTTTCTCTACTTATTTTTCAAAAAATGTATCCATTATGTGGTAACTGGGTCATCGCTTCTTGCCTACTATCAATAGCATTATGTGTCTAATTTAAAGGTCATTAGACCCAGACACTAAGCGACCTGCCAAGGGCATACACCCAATCATTACATTAACAGGAGAGTATCCCGTAATGGGCAGAATGATTTTTTTTCTGCTGCTTACTGAAGACAACTTGATAACACTCTTCACAAGGCAGGGTACAAATGTAGCAGAAGAGTATAATTTCCAGAGCAGCCATTGCTTGGCCATAGAGTCAGGCCTAACCACAGGGTCTTCTTAATCATTTGCCCAAAAGACACACACACACGCCTTAGCTTCCCTCATAGAAACAAAGCTGAAGTTTGCAATCTTGCAGACAACAAAGTTTGAACTGGCATGGGAGTGTTGGCAGGCTCAAGGGAGCAGAAGAGACAAATGAAGAAAAGGTTGCTTGTGTGTCCGAGGCATGATTGTGATAGTTGCATCCATGGCAAGGTCACCAAAGCAAAGAGGTTCGAGTAGTAATTTAACATTTTGAAACATTTTTTTTGTCTTTTTATTCTGGAACCATGCAACTATACCAAAAGGAGAGCAGCTTTGACAATTGACATCTCTTGTTAATGTTATCAGTCACTCAATTGGGGCACTGGTACCTCTCTCGCTCTGCTTTTCTTTTCTTTTGTTCAACTTTCATTATAGTATAATTATTTCATTCTTCCTCCTCCTCCCTCATAGCCCTCCTGAATTCCTTTTAAATTCATGTCCTCAAATTCATTAATTATTGCTGGTATGTGTGTGTGTGTGTGTGTGTGTTATGCACGTGCATGTGTGTGTGTATGGGGAAAATCTATCTATCTATCTATCTATCTATCTATCTATCTATCTATCTATCTATCTATCATCTATCTATATATATGCTGATACATAATAATAAAATAATAATAATATGCATATATAATATGTGTGGGTAAACATATATGATTTATAAATAATATAAACCTGCTGAGTCAATTTAGTGTCATATGTATATGTATTTTTTATGAATGACCACTGGGATTAGATAAATATATATATTACTCAAGCCTTAAGAAGGCTAATTCTCCATGGCTCAGCAAATTTTAAATTTCAAAAATAATGTTATTCTATTTATATTTATTGAATGTGTCTTTCCAATCACTAAAGTCATTTTACTATAAAGATATTAATTTTCTTGATACCTAATACTAATGTGTATCTCCCGATACTTTTGGGGATATAGTGAAAATAGGTAACATATTAAAATTTGAATTATTTTTATTTAGTTAGGACATAATGCACAGACTATTTCTGCAGAAGTATGGAGGGGATAAAAGATAGAACAAGAGACAAAAAGAATGAAGAACATACTTGTCACCAAGGAGAGTGAGCTTTTCATACCTCATTGTTCTGATGTGGGACTAGAAATCTTCATGTCAACCCAAAGGTAGAAAGGCATTGAAGCTAATGAACAAAAACATTGTCTTGCTACAAGAGTGAAGATTTTGATTTTCAAATTAAACAAACTATTACAAGTATGTTATATTTTCTAACAGACTTGAGAATATGACTGCACCTGTATTTTAATATGACAATATAGCTATATGATTAAAATATTTAATAAATATTCCATTTCTCAGGTTTAAACAGATGACAGACAAACTTTCTGATATGTTAGTATAAGGAGATAACAAAATCCCCAGTTTATTTGATATGTCTGTGTGTATTCCTACAGAACTAGGAATAATATAGTCTAATAACATAGTGTATGTGAATACAATGCAAAAATGTAATGTCTAAGTATAGAATGAGTATAAAACACAGAGTTACTTAAATACAGTATATCACACAGCAAATATATAGTAGAATTAGGACTCAAACATTGATATATCCGTGTTAATCCTAATGTTCTTCCTACTACTACAAGTAATATTCATATAAATGCATCCAGAACTGCTTTTTTTAGTAATATGTGTATACAACCATTGTTTGTTGAATGCACAAGAATATATCAGTCTCTCAACAATATATTATAGATATTCATTGATATTATTTATACTACAAAAGATTATAATGCAAATAGGTATGTTTACATGTGACCTTGGCTGTTGATAGAATTTTTGTAAAAATACCCCCCAACCCCAGTGATTCTGATCTCACTACATAAAAGGTTATGCTGTGGTCTATTAAACCTTACAAAGGCATGGCTCTCTACTATATGTTATGGAGCAATATTTAAGCAGTCAAGGAATGACCCTCACCAGCATGTCAGGCATCTAGCTTGCCAGCTGCTAGAAACAATGTAACCAAATTATTTCTAAGGAACTCTCATATGTCTAAACTTATAGAGTTTCTGTGTTGCTTTTGTGAAAAACTGATATATAATGCACTGCATTTAAAGAATTACTCTATAGTAAGTTTTACTTTAGCATATATTTTAAAAGACTTTGTTATATCAGAAAACAAAATATTTAAAAGGCTATTCAGTTGATCAGATTCATAACATTCTAATATAGAAATTTCTCATTTATTTTATACTTGATACTTTTTTTTTTTTTTTGGCTTTTCCAGACAGGGTTTCTCTGTGTATCCCTGGCTGTCCTGGAACTCACTCTGTAGACCAGGCTGGCCTCGAACTCAGAAATCCACCTGCCTCTGCCTCCCAAGTGCTGGGATTAAAGGCGTGTGCCACCACGCCTGGCTATAGTTGATATTTATTGACTAAAGAGTGTGATTCTAAATATTCTGGCCCTGGGATCCATAATATCCTGTAAGTCAGGTTTAGAGTCAATGCTGTCATTACATTTTTCAGCAAAATGTAATCAGCTTCTTGTGTTCTTGCTTTGCACAAGGAGAAGTGTTTGAAAGTTTAGACAAATATATTTTTATTTTTCAATAATCTCAGGCAAAACAGTCAAACGACAACGGATAGCATGCTGAAGCAAGGAAGAGACAAGGCCCTCTTCTTCACAGCTAGTCGCTTAACACATGTGTCAAAACCAGGTAGTACTTTACTTACAGAGCTCAACCAAATGGACAAGAACCATATACGAAGCGTTTGCTCATGATTTCATTTTTCACTTAAATACAGCATGAATCTGTGTCCTCTTTCCTGGGGGGATACGCCAAGGAATCCCGTCTGACTGTATTAGTGTAGTAGATCAACCAGAGAGGCAAGCTGTAATGCTTCTATGTTTTATCTGGTCTGGAATACTTCCAGTTGAAGTGGTTATCTCAGGGACATGCACATGACAAGCAGAGTATTCTTTATAGTCAAGCACCCATGGGCCATTTTGCAATGGAAGTCAGTTGCTGTTCCATAAAAATAATCTAATAATAGAATATAATATGCTCCATATTAGCTGCAACTCAGATCCTGACAAAAGCACATTAAATATCCATATCAGAATGAGATCTGATTAATGAAAATAATGGTCATTAGAGCAGAATCAAATATCATCACAAAAAAGAAAGAAACAAACAGTGAAATGAATTGAAAAATTATTCTTCATTATGATGAATAAAACAGACAAAATTCTAGTTAGAGATGTTAAACAATGTGAGAGGAAACTAGTCACAAAAATTAATAATTATACTTACTGAAAGTAAAACAACTTCTACAAAAACATGGAAAAGTATACTTTTATGTTTATAAATATAGCTTAGACACAGTAGATAAAGTAAGGTCCTCATATTTAAAAAAATACTATATCAGCATCCAGTAAAACTGAAATTATTCTTTAAAATATTCCCAAATAATAAGATTATCCATAATGTATTTTTAAGTTGCTTTATATACTCATATATAAATCTTCTAAATTGTAAAAATAATTATCCTTTCTAAAGATGTATTATTAATTTTAAATTGTGTTTATGTCTGTATGTCTGTGTGTGGTATTCACACGAGTGTGTGGTGTCTGTGAAATTCAGATTTGTCCAATAGCCTGAGATAGAGTTACACATGCTTGAGAGCCTTGGAACATGGGTGATGACCTATTTTTCAACACCTAAAATCAATTGCTACCTATTAGTGACTATTAATTACTAATAGTCATTACTGTTAATGACTAACAAACACATCTGAAGTACATAAATGATGTGAAATGATATTTCAACATGATAGGTTTTTCCAAAATTTGCATGCTTGTTAAACAGTGAATAATATTATTTATTATTAGTGTACCTTAAAATTATAGTGTTAACGTCCATGGGGTAACTTATGCTTGTAATCCCAGAACTTTTTGTAGCCAGATTAAATATCATAATAACCTTAATAAAGTCATTTAAATTTTAATTATTTGTTCGACTTTATTAAAAGTCCCAACATGCTGTTTGGTACATCTTTAACTGTAGTCCACAGAAATATCCTAGATATATAAGATACCAGACCCTTTTCCAAATCTAGGAGCATATCTGGGCACTAGGGCAGGCAGTGTGTGTTTAAACCAGCTCTCTTATAGATCCTGGCACAATTTACATGCGACAGCCACAATACTTACAGATCTCCATAGACACACATGCCCCTCCTTTTTTGACACATAATTTCCTGGAGCCAAAAATAATTTACAAAATTTTAAATAATGGAATTAATAATTATTTTTAATGAAAATATTCCACATATTGTTGTCACTTCTATGGAGCTGTGAACCCTTTCAACTCCTTTGGTCGTTTCTCTAGCTCCTTCATTGGGGACCCTGTGCTCAGTCCAATGGATGGCTGACAGCATCCACCTCTGTATTTGTCAGGCACTGTTAGAGACTCTCAGGGAGCAACTATAATAGGCTCTGGCCAACAAGCACATGTTGGCATCCACAATAGTGTCTGGGTTTGGTGATTGTATATGGGATAGATCCCCAGGTGGGGCAGTCTCTGGATGGTCACTCTTCAGTCTCTGCTCCACACTTTGTCTCCATAACTCCTTCCATGGGTATTTTGTTCCCCTTTCTAAGAAGGATCAAAGTATCCACACTTTTGTCTTCCTTTTTCTTGAATTTCATGTAGTATGTGAATTGTATCTTGTGTATTCCGAGCTTCTGGGCTAATATACACTTATCAGTGCATATCATGTGTATTCCTTTGTGATTGGGTTATCTCACTCAGGATGATATCCTCCAGATTTGCCTAAGAATTTCATAAATTTATTGTTTTTATAGCTAAGTAGTACTCCTAGATTTTCCAGAGACTAAACTACCAACCAAAGAGTACACATGGTGTGACTCATGGCTCAAGTTACATATTCAGCAGAGGATAGCCTAGTCAGTCATCAATGAGAGGAGAGCCCCTTGGTCCTGCGAAGTCTCTATGCCCCAAGGTAGGGGAATGCCAGGGCCAGGAAAGTGGGTGGGTTGGGGAGCAGGGGGAGGGGGAAGAGAATAAGGGTAGGGGGTTTTCGGAGGGAAACCAGGAAAGGGTTTCCTTTTTGAAATATACATAAAGAAAATATCTAATAATGTGTGTGTGTGTGTGTGTGTGTGTGTGTGTGTGTGTGTGTGTGTGTGTATAAATGTTACACATACAATGTGTAATTTCACAAAATAAACCAACACTTGTGTGCCATACAGTAAGACAGAGCTCAGACACTGGCACTGGGCACTGGGGATCCCTGGATAGGCATGCATTCTTAGCATTCCTCTGAGACACACAGCTCTCTTCACAATCTTTTTGTACACTTCTAGGTTTGAAATTGCTTGTTACTGTATTTTTACTGTAGTTTCCCTTTCTGCTTCTTATACTGAGATTTCAAAGCAACAGATTATGAGAGTAATATCTTATTTAGTTCACTTGTGCGGATTAGTTTTCTTTGGTGTTATTTTGTTCTGTTTTGTTTTATTAACTTGGCACAAACTGAAGACAACCGGGGAGAGGACACCTCAGTTGAGGAATTACTCTTCATTTCATTGCCCTGTGGACAAGTCTATAGGGCTATTTCTTGACTTCTGTCAATGGAGACAAGTCGTGGAAGGTTGATCATAGGCTGTATAACACAGATAGTTAAACATGCATCTGTGTGTAATCCAGTAAGAAGATTTCCTCCATTGTGTCTGCTCCAGTAGATTTCTGCCTTGAGTTTCTCACCTGACTTCCCTCAGTGATGGATTATGGTAAGAGTAAGCCAACAAATCTGTCCTCCCTACTTGGTTTCTGCCAGCTGTTATCACAGCAACAAAAAAAGGAGATTAGAACATTCAGATTTTGAAACAATTTGTTTTTCTTATATAAGCACTCTAACTCTTTCACACTAGAAATTTCTAGGGAGATGTCACTTTACAATTCTGAAATAATTCTATCATTCAAGCATAACCCTACTAGATTTCAGAAAATAGTCAAAATTATTTTCAAATGTAGTGACAAAGAGTTTGATAAGTAGAATGCAGGAATGTTGTTTGATTAGTTTAAATACTGGAACTTTACATTCCCTTGATATGGAGATTGCTGAATAATATAGTTCAATCAATTAAGTAGAAAATTTTAATAGATAAACACATGGCTTAATAAAATTTAATTATTAGACAATTACATTATTTGTTCCTTTTTGTTATTGTTGTTTATGTATTCAGAATAGCAGGGCAAATGAGTTTGATCTGCCTGTCACAAATGCCAGCAACACAATCCATCTTAAAGCCAACAACTTGACACTTTATTTTAGAACCATGCAAATAATCCCAAAACCTGCTATAATCAATATCAATGGAGACTTGGAGAAATCCCTCTATAAAAAGTGAATCAATAAAAATAATTAAACAATCATATATGTTACATTGCATTTACAATTTTATCTGAAGATTATTTGTCATGATATGCAAGAGATGAACATTTTAAAAAACTAATACTGGTTATTTGTTAACTTTTTGACCTCTAAAGTTGAAAGTCTCTTTTTGTAAGAAATGTTTGGAATTGAATGAAAATCCCAGCTCTGAATGCTGGTCTTGGGGTGACTGAGACTATTCTTCCTCTCCTTCTCCTGTCCCATCGCCACTTTATAATAATCTATCACTATGTATGATTATACATACTGCCCCTGCTTTATAAACTTATGTCAGTACACAGGTCCTGCTATATAAGCACATATCATACCATGCCCCCTCTTTGAAATCATATGTTAGTACTGTCTTCCACAGGAGGCATTGTAACTATTAACTGAAAAATCTCACTTCGCTGCTCTATATGATACCATACAAGTTTAAAAATCTATTTACTTTGACACATTATAAGATGATTTCATAAATTGATCAATATCTTTATGATTCTAAGAAGCATACAGAGGCTAGTAACAAATATTTAACCTTTATCTGTGGTGATGGTATGGTGGTAAGCACAACTCTCTTCCAGAAATCAGTCTCGTATATGTGTTAGTTTTTATTTTGTTTTTGAGATTATAATTTAATTAAAAACATCTTTTCTTCCCTTTCCTACCTGAGAACATGTTATTACACTATTTTCAGTTCTCCTTCAAACTCATGGCCTCATTTTCCCCCAATTTTTTGTACATGCATATATGAATTTTATTTATATCTATAATTCTAAATATAAACCATTGAGTCCATAATTATTTTATATGTAATACATGTACTAGTTGGGGATACATTCACATCCTCAAAAAGATGCAGTTGGTAATCTTGAGTTCTTCTGTGAATAACGCTGAAGAGAGCCAAGTGAAAACCTTGTTTAGATAAAGTTATTTTGAGGCTGCAAAATGATCGTCATCTATTTTGGTTTTATCGTTCTAATTTTAAAAGAACAACTTTCTATTCCCTTTTTTGTACATTTAGGACAAAATGTACCCTTATAATTCCAAAAGGAAAGTCAAATTTTAAAACACTTGCATCACTATTTAGAAATATACAAAAATGGCTTTATTGGCTAGAACTATAGAAAGCTTTGAGATTTAAATAAAAGCAGAATATAACCACATTTCAAATTATTTAGTAGGACTTTCATTGTCATTTTATAGATATCTGTTATACTTTCATGATCTTTTAAGATTTTAATTAGCTTGCAATCCCACCAACAATGGAGTGTGTGACCATAGGTGTGTGGGTTCATTTCTGGGTCTTCAAATCTATTCCATTGGTCTACTGGTCTGTCTCTATACCAGTGCCATGCAGTTTTTATCACAATTGCTCTGTGATACAAAATTGCTTTAGGTCAGGCATGGTGATTCCCCCAGAGGTTCTTTTATCATTGAGAAGAGTTTTTGCTATCCTAGGTTTTTTTGTTTTTCCAGATGAATTTGCATATTGCCCTTTCTAATTCATTAAAGAATTGAGTTGGAATTTTGATGGGGATTGCATAGAATCTGTAGATTGCTTTTGGCAAAATAGTCATTTTTTACTATATTGATCCTGCCAATCCATGAGCATGGGAGATCTTTCTATCTTCTGAGATCTTTTTAAATTCTTTCTTCAGAGACTTGAAGTTCTTATCATATACATCTTTCACTTTCTTAGTTAGAGTCACGCCAAGGTATTTTATATTATTTGTGACTATTGAGAAGGGTGTTGTTTCCCTAATTTCTTTCTCAGCCTGTTTATCCTTTGTGTACAGAAGGGCCATTGACTTGTTTGAGTTAATTTTATATCCAGCTACTTCATTGAAGCTGTTTATCAGGTTTAGGAGTTCTTGGTGGAATTTTTAGGGTCACTTATATATACTATCATATCATCTGCAAAAAGTAATATTTTGACTTCTTCCTTTCCAATTTGTATCCCCTTGATCTCCTTTTGTTATCGAATTGCTCTGGCTAGGACTTCAAGTACAATGTTGAATAGGTAGGGCGAGAGTGGAGAGCCTTGTCTAGTCCCTGATTTTAGTGGGATTGCTTCCAGCTTCTCACCATTTACTTTCATGTTGGCTACTGGTTTGCTGTAGATTGCTTTTATCATGTTTAGGTATGGGCCTTGAATTCCTGATCTTTCCAAGACTTTTATCATGAATGGGTGTGGATTTTGTCAAATGCTTTCTCTGCATATAAGGATATGTTCATGTGGTTTTTGTCTTTGAGTTTGTTTATATGCTGGATTAAGTTGATGGAATTCCATATATTGAACCATCTCTGCATCCCTGGGATGAAACCTACTTGGTCGTGATGGATGATTGTTTTGATGTGTTCTTGGATTTGGTTAGTGAGAACTTTATTGAGGATTTTTGCATCAATATTCATAAGGGAAATTGGTCTGAAATTCTCTATCTTTGTTGAGTCTTTTTGTGGTTTAGGTATCAGAGTAATTGTGGCTTCATAGAATTAGTTGGGTAGAGTACCTTCTGCGTTTATTTTGTAGAATTGTTTGTAAAGAACTAGGATTAGATCTTCTTTGAAGGTCTGATAGAACTCTGCACTAAACCCATCTGGTCCAGGGCTTTTGTTGGTTGGGAGACTATTGTTGAGTGCTTCTACTTCTTTGGGGGATATAGGACTGTTTAGATCATTAACCTGATCTTGATTTAACTTTGGTACCTGGTATCTGTCTAGAAACTTGTCCATTTCGTTCAGGTTCTCCAGTTTTGTTGAGTATAGCCTTTTGTAGAAGGATCTGATGGTGTTTTGGATTTCTTCAGGATCTGTTGTTATGTCTCCCTTTTCATTCCTGATTTTGTTAATTAGGATGTTGTCCCTGTGTCCTCTAGTGAGTCTGGCTAAGGGTTTATCTATCTTGTTGATTTTCTCAAAGAACCAGCTCCTTGTTTGGTTGATTCTTTGAATAGTTCTTCTTGTTTCCACTTGGTTGATTTCGCCCCTGAGTTTGATTGGGATTGTAAGCTTGTAAAACCACTCTGGAAATCAGTCTGGTGGTTCCTCAGAAAATTGGACATAGTACTACTGGAGGATTCTGCAATACCTCTTCAGGGAATATATCCAGAAGATGTTCCAACAGGTAAGAAGGACACATGCTCCACTATGTTCATAGCAGCCTTATTTATATTAGCCAGAAGCTGGAACGAACCCAGATGCCCCTCAACAAAGGAATGGATACAGAAAATGTGGTACATTTACACAATGGAGTACTACTCAGCTATTAAAAAGAATGAATTTATGAAATTCCTAGGCAAATGGATGGAGCTGGAGGGCATCATCCTGAGTGAGGTAACCCAATCACAAAGGAACTCACACAATATGTACTCACTGATAAGTGGATATTAGCCCAGAAACTTAGAATACCCAAGATATAAGATACAATTTGCTAAACACATGAAACTCAAAAAGAAAGAAGACCAAAATGTGAACACTTTGCCCCTTTTTAGAATTGCGAACAAAACACCCATGGAAGGAGTTACAGAGACACAGTTTGGAGCTGAGACGAAAGGATGGACCATCTAGAGGCTGCCATACCCGGGGATCCATCCCATAGTCAGCCTCCAAACACTGACACCATTGCATACACTACCAAGATTTTGCTGAAAGGACCCAGATATAGCTGTCTCTTGTAAGACTATGCTGGGGCCTAGCAAACACAGAAGTGGATGCTCACTGTCAGCTATTGGATGGATCACAGAGCCCCCAGTGTAGGAACTAGAGAAAGTAACCAAGGAGCTAAAGGGATCTGCAAACCTATAGGTGGAACAACAATTTGAACTTCCTAGTACTCCCCTGAGCTCCTGTCTCTAGCTGTATATATCCCAGTTGGCCAGCAGGGGAAAGAGAGGCCCATTGGTCATGCAAACTTTATCTGCCTCAGTACAGGGGAACTCTAGTGCCAAGAGGTGGGAGTGGGTGGATGGCGGAGTGGGTGGGGAAGTGTGTGGGGGACTTTTGGAATAGCGTTGGAAATGTAAATGAAATAAATACCTGATTTAAAAAAAGATTTTAATTAGCATTGATTTCAAAGGTAGTGATATTACTTTAGTGATATTTGTGTACCTATAAATGTTAGTAGACCAAAAGGAGTACCAACAAATTTTTCTACTAACTAAAGCGTAAACCATCTTAGAAGTTAATAATTGAATCTCCCAAATAAATAGAATATTGTTGTATTTATCAAAGTTATCAAATAAATTATACATTTATTTTCATTTCATTTTAAACAATTTTACTAAGGTAAACATTATGTCCTAAAATCTAAGTAAGAAGGAAGGTATATTATACATTCATATGTACATTAGTACTCTAAGTTTTTATATTTTGCTTCTATGTCAGGATATAAATTTTTCAGTTTTCTTGTAACAAAAGTATTGCCTTTAGAGCATTGTGCCTATATGTCAATAAGTACTTTGAAAAAAAATTTTGCTTTTTATAATTTTTCTGTTACTATAATATGAAAATAAGTGTATACTTATTTGAGTCATACTGGCTTCCAGTATTGCATCATTTAACTCTATTGAAATCTAGTAAATATATTTTAAAAGCCTTCCTGTGGTCAGTCTCACATAACTAACGCATCTTACTATAAAACCAGTGAGAGCCACATAAAACATTTCTCATATTAAAGACAAATTTAACTGTTATCAAATATGTTAAATAAATATGATCTACATGGATGTATATATCTGCAGTGGCCAATATTGATTATAAAAAAAACTTTTATAGTTCTACTCTTAATTATGCATAATACTGACAAATGTGGTCAACCTTACTTAATACATGTAGAAGATAGAATAATAAAGTATGGTTCTGTCTTAATCACTCTGCTCTATTAAATTTTAACAGGCTGTTATTAATAGCACTACTGTAATGGATGTCATTCTCTCCCTTGAATGAAAACTCCATCTCTTCTCATGTGTTCACTGCTGAGGTTACATAATCTCTTCAGTTTTGAATCTTCTACCAAAGAGGTTTTATCTTTTAGATATATACCGTGTCAACTTTATATTTCTCCAAGTTTCTGATGTGTAGTAAATTTTCACCAACAACTTAGTGAGTTAATGGTCACATGATTGAAAGACAGCACAAAAACATAAAATACCAGTAAATAACTAGACATCAGAAAATCCTTTATTCAGTACAAATACGCAATTGTAGTTTGGGTGTATAAACTCTGGCTTTTGAGTAGATCTAATGTGTTGTGTTTCAAAATCTTAGTAATGGTAAGCTACATCAAAACTGAGCCCTACAACATAGTTAACTGGAAGGAAGACTTACACTGAATTAGGAGGAAATGATAAAATACAAAGTATTTAGCACTTAGCATAACTCTATTATTATTGGAGAAAGCTGTGTAGGACTGTACTAGCTCCTTTGTTTTGGAAATGACTAGAATCCCTTGATTATACCTAAGCTATCCATGGAGCTGCTTGAGGACATACACAAAAACTAGAGATGTCAGAAGGCCATTCTAACCAAACTGATGCTGAAGTTCACTGCATCAGAAAAGCTACTTCTTCGGGGCCAGCAAACAACAGGAAAAAATGTATTCTGGGTAGTCAATGGATGCATTTATTGAGACCACCTTTCTTGAAAGTCAAAATGGGCCAAACGCCTTCATCTGATAAATAAAGAAAGCATAATGTGGACTTCTTAGATACCAGCTTTTGTGACCTTGTTTCCGGTTTTGCCAACGTGGCAATGTGGATATTGTTTTGAAGTATGCATTCTGCATTTGCTGATCAAGATAAACTTGATTGACACAAACTGACTAGGAATCAAGGCAAACATGGCAGCATACTGTCCACTTATGAAAAGGCTGAAGTATCTGTGTTTGCTAAGTATTATGGAATGTGGCATGACTTCACAGCTTAGAAAAGATCTATTATCACCTCCATGTTAGATTAAAAACTTTGTGTTCCCATAACTACTGTTACATACTGCTCACTTAGAAAGCAAATGTAGTATCCCTACTTACATATTAATATAAACGAAGTATTCTGATTCTGTAACCTTGCAGTATGACAAGATTATAGGAAAACACTATGGATCTGGAGTGAAGAAACTGGATTAAAATAAATAATGGTTCTCCAGGTCCCAGTTGCTTCCTCAATGCATCTTCAACCTGGCCTTTAAGACTTCTCCATCAGCTGTTCTGAGAAAAAATTATAGATAAAAGTGTCTTGTCTAATGGATAATATACATAGAGTTGATTTAACATGATCCCTAGGAGAGCTCTACCTGAAGTGTTTCTGGAAGTCTTTCACAACGGGTCAAAAGAGTTTTCTTATAAAGATTCCACTTCATCCTGCCTAATTGTCCAAACCTGACTTGCTGCTTCATGAATATTTTTTCCTTTTCTATTTATTCTAAACAATTTTTATTAGATATTTTCTTGATTTACATTTCAAATGCTATTCCAAATGTCCCCTCCCACCCTGCTCCCCAACCCACCCACTTCTGCTTCCTGGCCCTGACATTCCCCAGTACTGGGGCTCTTAAAAGAGGAACTTTAATGAAATTCAGTAGCTTAGGTGGCAAGAAGTTAGGAAATTTCAGGCAAATTTCTAAAACAGCAGTGCCTGGGACCCTGTTAATGGTCCTCAGATCAGAGAGTACACAATGTGTGTTCACAGGCCCAGGCTTGGTCATAAAGTCCACTGTTTCACAAAAGAAATAACAAGGGTTTCTTCTAATAGGCAGACATGGTCCAAGATGAACATTATATACTGACAATCGTAATCTCACTCTGCTCATGACATTTGGTTTCTGAACATTACTAACATTGTTCTAACCCTGAAGTTTATTAAGTAACCAATACTGCATTTGTTTCCCTGTTATTCATAACATATGTAGGTATAATATTTTTTAATATGTTCCTTGGCTGTTTTAGGGGGAATCACCTGTGTAAAATGAAATGTCTGGATTCCAACCTTCAGAGAATCATTTCCTGCTTGCTAGCTAGCTTCAGGAGCCAACGGTAGCTTTAAAAATATTTTTAAAAATTAACCTAACAGTGCTAGATTACTGTTGGCAAATCTGCATATCTGTAAGTATGTGCTATAAGCTTGGTATGGACAAGTGTTTGGACTTCCATGTCTGGGAATCATGCCACCAGTACCCACAGTTGATTCTCATGTTTTTTTGGCACTTTCCCCCCATGCCATCTGTGTGCTTGGCAGAATGCCTCCTTCTGAGTTGGTCAGACCTGTGCCAACATAATGGAATTCTATGGGTGGTTCATAGATGCTATAAGATATAGCATTTTAAAGAGGAAACCTTGCTGTAGGGGGCACCACATTGGTTTAGCATATGGCCTTCCATGGATACCTGAAGGGACAGGGTAAAATACTTATGGAATCCACAGAAAGGTCCTAATGGCAGTGAAAATAATCAAAATGCCCCAGAAATCTATGTAAGCTACAAAATAAAAATATCTGCCAAAACGTTTACTTATTGGATGTATATAAATTCTCCATAATAATCTGGGTCAGATTTTTACATAGACAATTGAATTTTTCAGAATCATCAGAAGGCTCAGAGGGGTTATTTCATTTAAATACTAAATGTGTTCTAGGAAACTTTCAGAGCCTGAATGCCATTCTTGAAGTCTTGAGGGTCAGTTAATGAGGTAATAAGTTTCAAAGTGAAAAATGACATGGCTGTGATCCAAGGTGACACACACCTATAATCCCAGTTCTTAGTGAAGAGGAGAATCAAGATTCTAAGGCTAGGCTTACCTAAATAGAAAGTTTGACACCAAACCTGAAAATGTAATAGCCATCTCAAAAGAAGGAATAAAATGCTTGAGAGAAGGCTCAGTGATTAAGAGTGCATACTGCTCTTGCAGAGAAACAAACTTGTTGCCTAGCATCCACATGGTGGCTCATGACATCCTATGACTCACTTCAGGAGATCTTATATCTTCTTCATTCTCTCAGACACCTGCATACATGCAATGCCTATGTTTACATTCAGGACCACAGACATAATAAAAAATATCTTTGAAAAACAAAAGGAAAACATTAACTTTTAAGTCTGTGAGTAAAAGTTTTAATTGTATACAGTTTTTTTTTTTAATTAAGCACTGGGCTATGTTATGCAGCAACAGTAAATCAGCCCCTCCATCGCACTTCTGTAACACAGTGGAGTCATATTTATTCCTTTGCTCTTTAACTCACCCAAACATCAGATTCCAGCAGAGCATTTATGTTATATGATCACCTTGGCATCGTCCAGCCTACAAGTGGAATGGGAAAGAAGGCAAAAGGAATGAATATGTCACTACTTCAGACACGTAATGACAGTCCCACTTGTGAACTACTGGTTATCAGTAGGCAGTGGTCATTTGATCTAAAATACATATAGAACAGGAGACCTAGTGTTAGCATCTTTCACCAAAGCAGATGGCCTTCACTAACATTCTCCTTTAACTGTAGAAAAGTACAAGGGAGGTTTAGTGCTGCTATTCAAGAATTTTGGATGAGAAGGGGTCCCCCAAATTCCTTCTATTATCACATCCAGAACAGGAATTCTCTCCACTTCTACATTCTCATGGCCTCCAAGAGTCGATGACACACTTTGTTGAATGAATGAATGAATGAATGAACGAATGTGTAAAAGTGACACTCTGATTTTACTCACTAGATATAAAGAGATTAAGGCCTACCTAAGTCCACAAATTGACTAGGTCTTTTAACTTTCTCTGTAGTTATGAGAGAATCCCAGAAAAGTTTATTTGCGAACCATTTTCGTATCAATGTTTTGAAGCTAGATGGGGTGTTATTCCAAAGAAAAGCCCGAAATCAGCAATTACAAAATGATTTTCAAATAAGAGAATTTTCTAAACCTCTTGCCCCATTGTTTTCTATATATCAAGACCAAGACGTGCCTGTGCGTTCTTAAATGAAACAACATCATGCAGAACATCAATGAGTGCACCACCATTGGTTTGGGGAAAGTCTGGTATTTTATTCCCCAATCAAAAATTCCTGAGTTCAAAATATCCTGAGATCCCAGAAAAGGGTTAATCATTGGAATACTGTACTTTTACAGACCACATTGTGAATTAGACATATTAGAAATTAATTACACAGTTAGAAGTGCCATAAGACATTTACACTTGAAAATTTGGGGAAGACTTACAGAAATATCTGAACGTTTCTGAAGGTGATAGCTTCCAAAATCACACTACTGTCATGAAAAATCTATGTAAGGAAGTGGTTAGAATTTTATATCGCATTAACAATCGCATAGTCCAAGTTGATGAATGATATCCTTTGAATACCAAGACAAAAGAAGCTCCAGGGGGAAAATACAAGTTCAATTCAAAATATTTCTCCACTGTAAACCTTGAGCCACTTTTCATTTGTCAATACTGAACTTTAATGAGTCCCGGATAAGAAGCCAGTCAATGGATATCCATTTAGCTAGTGATAATCTGAAGCCCAGCTGATTGTCCTAGCAGCTGTGTGACTTCATTACCATTAGAAAGGCGTGCAGCCAAGCCAGCTGGTATCCAAACCAGTACTCCATGCACGCAGCATATCTATTTGTTGGTTTACACATCAGAATTACACAGGCTCCATGAAAAGTTTGGAGCATAAAATAGAATCTGCATAAAGATTTAATTTAAAGGGCTTATCATTACTATGCCAAGTGCAGCTAGTTTGTTTTGTTTTTGCTATGATATAGTATATTGTGGTTGTTTTCGGTTTCCTCCATAAATGCAGCCTACATGCAAAATTTGCATTTAGATACCAACATAACTGCACATCATAATTTCCCAGTTAAGAAAACATCTTTTTGGTTGTGTTTGTTTTAGTGCTTACAACAGTGCATTTTCATTTTCCAAGGCAACTTTAATAGAAAGCAGTTTGGGAAACTTCTTAATAGCTAGTTTAGCTCACATCTGTCCCCTGCTCTGTACTCCTAATGGCACTCACTGCCTAGATCAGGCCTCTGTTAGCATTGTTTGGGACTTCTACAAACATTTTCTAACAGGACTTGGCTCTCTAATTTCCTCCCATATGATTCTATGTGACAAGGATCTTGAATCACACTCCGGCTCTCTGCAGCATTGCTCCCTAGTGCGATCTGGCTGCATTGCCTTTACTAGAGACAACTGGAACCCAGAAGCAGGTGGAAGGTGGAGTCTAAACCTCATTGCAGAGGCTTCAAATAGGTCTAAGAGCTACTGTTACCCACATTAACCACGACAAGCAACTTTTCTAATAGGGACAGCAAGTACAATAGTTGCTCCTTTGTGATAAATTAAAATGAGTCAAAATATGCATCATTATTTGTATGGCAATATATATCAAGGGCATCTAAGTCATGCATGTGATGATAACAGCAAACGAAAGCTGTAATTCAGAGTCTCCTCAGCAGTCTCTAGGTAAGGTGGATCATTACCTGGAGAGGATGAGTGAACAACTATTCAGTATTAACTATAAGATTTTTAAGAAGTGTGTCCTATTATGAGGAATAATATCAAAGTGGTTCAGTAGCAAGCACATCTTACTTAACCACTGGAATAGACAGAGGGGAAGAACTGAGTTGGTAAATTAGTGAGGTCAATGTTAAAAGCCAAAAACGGAAGAGATGGAGCCTTTCAAATATGAAGGTGCACCTGTTGATTTCAGTTTTCTGCATGTAAACTTCTTTCTGATGGAAGGACTGGGGTGGATTCGAGTTAAGGTAGGAAGAAACTCCCAGGAGAGACAAAGAAACAGTACTCTGTGATTTTTGTTCATTTTATACAAAGGAAGAAAATATCCTGGGGTTTCAATAAATGAAATAAATAGCAAGCAAAGTTTGTGGTTATTTGAAATTATAGCTGGAATTATAAAACTCGAGACAAGAGAAATTCATCATCTTACCATATTTTCAACCTGGTTAAAATTACCACTTGTTATATTTATGTAAAGTATATTCAAATTTTCGTTATCTGTACATAACATTTTAAGACTAGAAAAATACTATTTCCAACAATATTTCAAATTCCTGGATGAATACCAAATGGCAATAAAGTTGGGGTTTTCTTGTTTAGTCATATCACCTGCTGTGTAATGATTTAAAGGGACCATGTTATTCTGTAAAGTTTAGAAGGTAAGAATTGGAAAGTACTCAGCTTGATGTTCTGAGTGCTTTCATTTTGTTTCTGATTTGTTTGAATCAGGGACACAATTTCCAATAGTTAAAATTTAGATAATTCATTCTCAAAATAGTTTCTTCACCAGCATGTCTGGCACCTGTATCCTTGGCTATTCTCTCTCTAGTGTGTTCTCTGTTTCTCTGTTTCTCTCTGTGTGTTTCTCTGTCTCTCTCTCTCTCTCTCTCTGTGTCTCTGTCTCTGTCTCTGTCTCTGTCTCTCTCTCTCTCTGTGTGTGTGTGTGTGTGTGAGAGAGAGAGAGAGACAGAGAGAGAGAGAGGTATAAGTTGGAGGGCAATTTTTAAGTGAAATTTAGCATCTAATTGATACACATAAAAGCTGCAAGGCCCAAAAGGTTACTTTAATGAATTATTTTAGTAAAGCCTAGACTTAAAGGAATAATATACTCTGCTTCGTTTGGTGTGACAATGTGATTAAATAGAGAAAGAATGAGTAACAAATGCTATTCAATAAATTTGCAATACCTCACTCTTGCCCTCCAAATTTATTACCATCCTACATGCAAAATATATGACCACTTAAGGCCATAGAGTTCTCTCTCTTCCTCTCTCTTTCTAGAGACATTTGTTGATGTTCCTAGGTTCCCATGTGCTTGGCCAAGAATCAAGTCTTCCATAGTGATGTGTGACAATATAGTCACTTAGTGGCCAGTCATAAAATGATAGAGATGATGCCAGTACTCAGCTAACTTTCTTTTTTTCCCATTTTTCATCTGAGGGGTACCTAGTCTAGTAGGTATGGTGCTAGATCAAGGTTAGTCCTACACAAGTATACCTTCTTCGGAAAAGTTCTCACTGTAGCTCTCTAATATTCCTGGTAATCCTTAATCCAATCAAGTAGATTAATCATTAACCAGGAGATACACATTGACAGATGGTTTTGGTTTTTCATAGTTGTTTTTACAATCTCGTTTGGAGTTTTAGACACCATTCTTTAAACTCTTGGTTCTACTATATAAGTCCTTAATCCATTGTAGAAAAGAAAAGAAAACACAAAACAAAACACTATTTCCTTCAGGAGATTCCTTGCAAGCTATCTACCTGTAATGGGGTGAAGTTTCCACAATCTTTTCCATTTTATACTATCTCTACCCATTTTAGCCAAACCAGAAGAACTTCTTTGAAATTATATATAGTTCCTATGTATGAAACTAGACATATACTCATTAGATGGTAATCATAACATTATCTCTTCCCAATAGAAGCTTCTTTTAATGTGGCTGCCCAGGTGGTTCCTGTACGACAATTCACTTAAGATTCATACAAACAAACAAACAACAAGATTGATTCAATAAAGGATAGAGAGATAGCTTTGTCATGAGAGTGTTTGTCTTGCATTTACGAGGACCCAAGTTCTACTTTCAGACCACATTGTGAGTTTTAGAAACTCCTTGACTAAATTTTGAGCCCTTAACAAAAGATTTTATATTTATAGCCTCATGTCTTTCTGTCTTTATGTTTATGTCCCTATGTTGTTGGAGTGCACTACATTAGTTCTTTCTCGGAACGGGGATTTGTATCTTTAGGACTCCTTGCCAGAGGAGAACTGGGGAAGGACAATATTTTTACTTTCTAGTCCATTAAACTTTGACTCATTAATATTTCTCTAAACTGTACCGTAAAGCCTGAGAATAGTTTGTTTCTCTCCCTTTCATATTTTACTATTGACAGAATCAGTAAGCTAACCCATTTCTGCATTTTGGTTAGAAATTTCCAATGTTTTCATCACATGCCTTTCTAGCTTTCATATAACACAACAAATGTTGGTAAATATTTCATCTGATTGTTCTAGGGGAATCCTTCTCCTCAGCTGCCTAATAGCTCACAAACTTCTAGAATTTCCTTCCATCAGCAAAGTCCCAAAATTAAGTTGCCCCCAGAAATGAGGCACTATAATGATACCATCATTGTATACATTGAGATATCCCAATGAAGTATTTTAAATTTTTGACACTGTCAGAAGTTTAAAGCATGAGATTTCTACAAGGTATATGGAAACATTACTTGAAATATAACTTACATATCCAATTATTCCACTTTCAAAAAGATGGTAGCTACATAAATTGTAGGAATTTTGTGCTTGAATCTCTACCACAGGGTCTAGAGGAACGGAGCATGCGCTCATAGTGCTTGTTACTCTTATGGAAGACTCTGGTTTGAATCACAGCACGAATATCAGACACCTCACAAAAACCTGCTTATTCTAGTTACAGGAGATGTGATTCCCTCTGCCGGCTTTAGTGGGCACTCAGTGATACAAGCTCACACATAGTTTAACAAATATAATATGAGATACTTTATAATTTTGTTTTTACTGAAAATGACATTTAACAGAACATACTGACTAGATCAATACTAGTAAATGACAATATATTAATAAATTCCAAATTAAAATAGAGATGGCAGTGTTTGTTTCTTAAAAGCAAGTATTAATTTACAACAAATAAAAGTGTGCACTCAAATTTTATGATATGAACCATTTAAAATGAGAACCAAGAAGCATGTCGTTTTTTATTGTGAATACTTCTCCAAGGGCTAGCAGACTGGGGGACAGAGTTTTGATTAAAGACATTTCAAATGTCCAAAGGTGACCTATGGAAAAGGAAACCATGTCTCTTAAATGTCATGAGCCATAGATCAAAGTCAGTGTTGTATCACCTCTGTCTTCTGTTTTTACCATGTGGAAAATACATAGTCATTCCAGCCTTTGTCCTACTACACTGAGATAGTCTTTGAACAACTTTTAATATTTATTTTCCAAAACCCATGTGTTTTCTTTCCTACTTACTCTGTTCTGAAGACATAGTTTCCATCTTTTTTTGTTTACATTTTTTTTTTTTTTTTTTACTGTCCAGGCTTTACCACTCCCCACCCCCACCTCCAGCTCCCACCCCCAACTTCTCTCCCAAAGTTCCTCATTTCTTTCCTCCTCTTACCTGTCTCTAAGAGGATGTCCCCTCACCCCTACCAGGCATCTTGACTCCCTAGGGCCTCAAGTCTCTCAAGGGTTAGGCACAACTTCTCCCACTAGGGCCAGACCAAGCAGTCCTCTGCTGTATATGTGTCAGCTCCTGTATGCTCCCTGGTTGGTGGTTTGGTGTCTGAGAGATCTCAGGAGTGCTGGTTAGTTGAGACTGCTGGTCTTCCCGTGGGGTAGCCCTTCTCCTCAGCTTTTTCCAGCCTTTCCCTAATTCAATCACAGGGGTCTCTGACTTCAGTCCATTGGTTGGGTATAAGTATCTGTGACTGTCTCAGTCAGCTGCTTGTTGGGCCACTCAAAGGACAGCTATGCTAGAGTCCTGTCTGTAAGCACACCATAGCATAGGTGTTCGGTCTTGGAGCCTCTCCTTGAGATACATCCCAATTTGGGCCAGCCACTGGACCACTTTTCCCTCAGTATCTTCTCCATATTTTTCTCTGCTGTTCTTTTAGACAAGAGGAATTCTAGGTAAGAGTTTTTGCCCGTAGGATGGCAACCCCATCCCTCCACTTGATGCCCCATCTTTCTACTAGAGGTAGACTCTAAGAGCTCCCTTTCCCCAGTGTTGGGCAATTAATCTAAGGTATTTCTCTTTGAGTCCTGAGATTCTCTCATTTCCCAGGTTTCTGGTACTTTGAAGAGGGTCTATCCCCCACCTCCTACCGTTTGAGGTTGCCTATTTCCATTCATTCTGCTGGCTCTCAGGGTTTCTCTCCTGCTTCCCCACCCCCACCCCACCCACATACCCAATACTTTATCTTGTAGTTTCCAGCTTTATCTCCAGGACATGTCCTGCTTCCTCCACCAATCACAATCTATCCTCGTAATATGATTGAAGAAACTGTACCACTATATAAGTTTATGAGTAAATTTTGCCTGTAGAAATGTATATTGTTTGACCAAGTCCAGATTATATTGGCTGTCTAATTTCTTTTACTTAAAAAAAAACTGGTAAAAAGCTTATTAGTGTATAGAAAAACTCTAGCATGCAATTGAAAGAACACTTCTCAGAAAACAATCATTAAACTGACACTTCCTGAAAATTGCTTTAATAAAGCTCAATCAAATAGGTTATCATCATACATTAAAAAAAATGAATGTAGTCAAATGAAAAGTCTTCCATTCTACTCCTGCTTCCACTGGAACTCTGGGCAAGTTATATTTATTTCTCAATCTATGAGCTTGAATTTGTAATTACTTTTCAAGTTTTTCAAATTCCATGTTTTGTTATGTATCCTAATATAAAAAGTGTATCAGCATGACTACATAACATTACCTATTAATTAAGCTGGCCATAATAATATACTTTTAAAAGAGCAATTAAAGAAATGGAGCATTTATGTTTATGAATATCCTTTAACAAGATTTAAACAAATTTAAGCAAAGTCAGCATTTTTAAGAGATGTGATTAAGGGAATGTTTATGAAGACTAATTTGCTTCTCTCAAACTATGTTTATTTGGTGTAAAAATACTTGTCTCAAATTAAAGAATTAATATTCTATCCAAAACTAGAAGAAGGGTAGCTATTTGTCACATATTTTTTAATCTAGAAGAACTGAATGAGAAAAATTATGCAAAACAGCTAAATAGTTAAGCTGTTGTTAATATGTTGATATTCATTAAGATAAATGTACAGCATATATTAGATTTAGAGCTTTTATATTTACATGTTTCTTTCTGTATATAATTTTTGGGGCAGGGGTGTGCATGCCTTGGCACACAAGTGCAGATCATAAGATAACGTAGGAGACTTTTTTTAATCTCACAATTTGAGTCTTAGGGGTTGACCTCAGGTCATCATGCTTGATAGCAATAATATTTATTTGCCTAATAAGCCATCTGGGCCTCTGTACTGGCTGGCTTTGTGTGTCAACTTGCCCCAGGCTGGAGTTATCACGGAGAAAGGAGCCTCCTTGAGGAAGTGCCTCCTTGAGATCCAGCTGTAAGTCTTTTTCTCAATTAGTGATCAAAAGGGGAGGGCCCATTGTGGGTGGTGCCATCCCTGGGCTGGTAGTCCTGGGTTCTATAAGAAAGCAAGCTGAGCGAGCTAGGGGAAGCAAGCCAATAAACAGGACCCCTCAATGGCCTCTGCCTCAGCTCCTGACTCCGAGTTCCTGTCCTGAGTTCCTGTCCTGACTTCCTTTGGTGATAAACAAGAATGTGGAAGTGTAAGGTGAAGAAACCCTTTCCTCCCCAACTTGCTTCTTGGTCATGAATTTTTAGTTCAGGAATACAAAGACCCTGACTAAGACAGCCTCTGTTAGAATACCAATGGTCTTCTAAGAATGACAGTAACATTTAGTAAATATTTCAACATTCCAATTGTGTTAGGAAAATAATGTCTGTGACCAAGAATTGAAGGAAGCAATTGAACTGTTCAGACTACTAGGTGATTTTGTACGAATGTACAATTTACCCAACATGTATAGACTCACTCTTCAACAAATGAATAGCAATAGTAACCTTCTGAAGTCAGTGAGTGATTTCTTTACAGAGCGGCACAGTAAACCTCTAATTTATGTGTAGGAAATCCCTTCTGTGTTGTACTCTCCATTACACAGTGGATGCTGTTGATGCTGCCTGTTGCCTTGATGTACTATACTGAGAAATGTATTGATCCATTCTGTTTGATACCTATTGGAAGAGCTTCAGGGTATAAATCTAGCTAAGGCAGACCTCTCTTGTGAAATGGAAAATAGATTTCTAGAGCCACATGTAGTAGTTATCCATAGTTTACCAACCTCAGTCTTGAATGGGTGAAACAGGATATTGCCACAATCGTGTCATTTGCCTTCTGCAGTGTATCTGGAAGCTTTCTCACATGTGTTTAGAAGTGTAATCCTGATAATATGTTGACGTTTATTCCATGCCTATGGGCCCTAAAGAACCAAAACAATGCATTTGGTACCAAATTATTATAAATATTTAAGGGATCTTTACTCTTTTCTTCAGTTTTCAGCTTTAACATGAAAGAAAATAACATCTGTTTTGAAGAATTTCAGAATTATATCTGTGCTCTAAACTCACTGGTAAATTCCCAGTAAGTTTTATGAAGACTAAGATATTACAGAGAATGAGAGCTTCCTGAATATCATGACTTTCCTATGTATAAATCTAAATTAGACATAAGTTTATTATCTAAGACTCTAGTTTGCTATGTGGCATGGAGTAGGCGATTGTTAAACATTTGTGAGGAAATTTAATTTGATAAAAATGACTGTTTTTAACAATTGTATTGTGTGATTTTTAGAACTGCTTTTAAATTTTTATTACTTAATCACTCTTCTGTGTGAGAGAACTCCAAAGCATATTTTGGTATGGAAAAGAAGGTACTTGCACCCATTCATAGCTTCCCTTATTTTATGTGCTACTAGGTTTTGCATCATAAATCCATACACAAACTGATCCAGCAGTTATTAAATGTTTGACCATATGGACACTGTTTCTACAATTTACACTGTAAATAGAGAAAGAAACAGCATGTGCGTGTTTAATAAATAACCAGCTCTGTATTTAAAGGAAAGACAAGAAAAAGCTACTTCAGTAAAATTTAAAATGCATACTAGTCCTTAGGTTAAATATTAATTTGAATGTCAACAATAATGCGTACCCATGTTATTTAAGGAAGTCATTAGTTCACTGTTCGATAAGCATATTGATTAAAATTAATTTATTACAAAAGTCTCCAGTAACATTTAATATCAGTTTTTCTCTTTAACAGTTACCCAACGTCTTTTTTTTTTTACATGAAGAGGGGGGTATTTACTAAAATTTGCAATTATTTGTTTTGTGATTGCAGAGATTAGGTATGTCAATATCGTGTAACTTACATGGCTTTCTTTCTGAGTTTTTTTTTTAAATCTGGAGACTGCTTTGTCTAGCTGTGCTTCTTAAAATCAGTTGTGAATAGCTGTTTTCAAGTGCTGCATGCCAGTTTTCAAGAGAGACCGCAGGCTGCTCAGAGGGTACTAATGAAGATATGCCCTAACTTTCTTTTTGGCATTATAATATTTGGACATCTGTTCTGACTCCTTATATGTGAAATAAAACTCATCCCAGATAGTAGAATAAATGAAGGGTTTCATTATCTTAAATGTCATAACATTTGTTTGAATTATCATGTGTATGTTTTAAATGCTGAAATTGTCATCTTGGTTTTGTTTCATCTATTTTCAGTCCTTTCAGAAGACTGTATGCCTGAACAATTTACTTTTCAATTGCATTAATAATTTAAAAGAAATAATTTACAATTTATATGTAATAAAAGTGAAATTGTTGTGGGTGAGCTATAGCCTGGTAATTTCTAGAAGCATAAATATTTTACTGAGAAACATACCCTTTTAAAGCACAAAAGGTTTCTTGCTATAATGGCATTCTACTTAGTGACAAATAATGCATTTTAAAAAGTCATGTGTTGACCATTACTGTGCTTCCCTTTGTGTCATGGTATTGTAGACTCATATGTGTTCATTTATTAAAGTGGCCCCATTGTGTGTCTCAGGAAGGATTTGTCTCTGAATTCCATGGTGCCACTGATTAGTGAACACTACTGTATCTAAACTTCATGGGTCAACTTAAAACACAACAGGGATGTCTTTGGAGTTTTCTTTTAGATTATAAGGAACCGATAATTTGATTCTGATAATGTCAACAATGCTATTGATTTAATTTAAAATACCCATCACCAGCTATACTTTCTTCAAAGGATTTTTAGCACTATTAGTAATCAAGTGTAACTACTGCTGAATAAAATCATGAATCATACATTTCAGCAATATATACATTTAAGTATACTATATTGGAGGATGGAATGGGTCTAATGAGGCAATTCAGTCCCTTTGCTTTTTCTGTAGGTTGACATAAAGTGAAATGCTCATGTCTTGATTTCTTCTCAGATTTGTCTAAGAAGTTTTTATATTGAAGATTTCAAAAACTTTAAAGGCTTTATATTTTCAGCATGTATTTCTATCTCAAGTGTTGTAATAATACCTCTTTCTAGTTCTTCAAATGGAAATATGGAACATAAAGTCCATTTATATTTCTAAATTTATTTAAATAAACAATTTAATACATATTTGGAACACAATCCTAAAGCTACATTGCAAAAAAACCCTTAATATAAAACTCTTATCAAAGTAGATAAATATGCCTCTAAATTTTGCATAGAATAAACATTCAAAGTGCATTTCTTAAAAATGATCATGACTACACAAATATACACAGATTGTTCGACTTTCTGACTATGGCTTATACAATATACTACAATCAACAAACATAAAATTATCTTTTTAATCCCATACAAGTTTTACTCTTGCTTTGTGCTCCTAATAAATTTTTATTTACTGTTATTGCAACTAGATTATCAAGATGATTTTCATGTTTTGTAGTAACCACTGATTCTTATTTTGGGATTACTAGAGTAATTACCTTAGTATGAAATTACTTAGATATTCAGCAATTGAAAATAAGTGATTTTGAAAAGAGAAGTAAGGAAAGATGCTTAAAGATGTTTAAACAGAAGTAGGTTCCTTGACGTGTGTGTGTGTGTGTGTGTGTGTGTGTGTGTGTGTGTGTGTGTGTGTGTGTGTGTGAAGAGTGGGTAAAGTGGTGGTGAGTCCTTTTTTATTTGTTTTTGTTTTTTTAAGTATTTTTTATTTAATGTATATGAGTACACTGTCGCTGTCTTCAGACACACCAGAAAAGGGTATCAGATCTCATTACCACCATATGGTTGCTGGGAATTGAACTCAGACCCTTTGGAGAAACAGTCAGTGTTCTTAACCACTGAGCCATCTCTCCAGCCCTGGAGAGTCCTTTTGAAGTGACTTTGACTGTAAAATTTTATGGCATAGGGTAATTACATAGGGTTCTTCTAGGGACCATGAGGACCCCATCCATGGTACATGATACTGGTAGAAAATTCTCACAGAGCTGCTTTCCTCAAATCTAGTCATGAAGCCCTTTGTTACCAAGAAGACACTATTGCACTTTGATATCAATGAGCACATCTTGCCTAGTAGGATAGTATTTGAGCATGAAATGCCCAGTGCTGGAGTAATCCATTTTTGTCTTTTCTCCCACAGAAGCTTCAGGACACTGTACAATTAAAGATAATTTTTTTTCCTAAACAGATTAATATTGGTAACTCATGAAAGGACAATGAAATAAGGAAAGAAGTTACTGCAATAATATTGTAGTGACATTTCCTATAGAGTGTCATTTGATATTTGAATGTTCATCCTCTACATTGTACAGTTATCAATGTCCTCATACACCATTAATCTACTCCTTTGGTTTAGTAATTTAAATGTATATATGTAATCACAAAATTATACATTAATATAAATTTAGTACCAAATTTGCTTTAAATAAGACTTTACCTATTCTCTACTGTTCAAAGAATTTGAAAAGAGGTACAGATAAGTTGATTTTTTTTAAATTTTGAGCCAGGATTAATATTTTTGCATATGAGTTTATGCCTTTCACCTATGACCAATAATCTAGTCAAGACTTACAAGAAAATGTTATAAGATTATTACTCAACATCTCATGTCCAGAGCATATCCTGCAAGTTGCACTTTAATTTACTTATACAGAGTTAGAAGAGTAATATTTTATACCATTTTGAAAATACTCATATTCTACACTTCAATAAAAATAAGCAAACAAAAAACTTCAATACAATCAAAGAGAAATTTATCATATTTGCTGAAATTTCTGATTTTCTACCTAAATTGGATTCATGATATCATTTTGGTTTTCCATGCCAAAAACCAGGGTGACATTCATGGTGCCTTAGTCAGTCACTATGTAACCAATCATCACACCTAGTGTTTATATCTCAAATATTATATATATATTTATATATAATTTCTGTCTTAGTCACTGTCTTATTGCTGTGAAGAGACACTATGACCAAGGAGATTCTTGCAAAAAAAGCATTTAATTGTTAGTTATACTCACAGTTTCAGAAGGTTAGTCTTTTATCAGCATGGTGGGAAACATGGTAGCAGCAGGCATGGTGCAAACATATATATGTATGTATTCAAGTATTACTATACATTAATTATCCATTTCTTCTTTCTCCAATAATGATCATAAAACTATTCTTCAATTTGAAAACAATTATTCCAAAATACAAGTGTGAATACATGTTTAAAACAGTTTTTATTTATCATATTATTAATTTACATTTCAAATGATTTCCCCCTTCCCAGTTACCCCTCCACCAACCCCCACATTCCATCCCCCCTATTTCCCCTCCCCTCTACCTCTATGAGTGTGCTCCTACACCTGTTCACCCATTCCTGCCACACCCTCAAGCTTACCCCTACACTAAGGCAACAACCCTCCCTTCCCTCCCACTGATGTCAGATAAGGCCATCCTCTGCTACATATGTATCTGGAATCCTGGCTCCCCTCTATGTATGCTCTATGGTTGGCACTTTAGTCCCTGGAAGCTCTGGGTGGTCCAGTTAGTTGATATTGTTCCTCTTATGGAGTTGCAATCCCTTTCAGCTCCTTCAGTCCTTCCCCTAACTCTCCCACTTGGCCCTGGGCTCAGTCCAATGGTTGGCTATATCTGCATCTCTGTTGGTCAGGTTCTGCTAGAACCTCTGAGAGAATGGCCATAGCAAGCTCTTGTCAGCAAATGCTTTTTGGCATCAGCAATAGTGTGGGAGTTTGGTGTGTGCATATGGGATGGATCCCTAGGTGGGACAGTCTCTGGATAACCTTTCCTTTTCCTTCAGATCTATTTTTCATGATCTCATGCCTTTTGAAGAAAATTATAGCTCAATTACATGATAATAAGCAATCTCTATTAGGCCAATAAATCAAAGTCACCATAGGAGTTATAGACACTAGAGGAATAGCCTGCCAAATGAACTGAGAAACAATGGTATGTGGAACATGGAAGAAAAACAGGGGTGATTCAGGCCTAATTCAGAGGAAGATGGTACTAAAAATACTGGGAGACCAGTTGGGGGTTCTTCTCTGAGGAAGCCTATTTTCTCCAACTCTCTTTATTTCTTTCCTGTAGTTTCCTGTAGTTCTTAGTTCTACTGGACTTCTGTTTTCCACGATAACATGTTTGTTAGAGTCATCTTTTTTCAAGTCTACTTTAGGTAGCGTGTCTTTGAGACTTCATGAGTGTAGCTTTTCTGAAATTTCTAAGAGATATAATTTCACAAAGATATTTTATTCCCCTAACTTTACAATCCTATAGCCCCCTCTTCTATGAATTTCCCTGAACCTTAGATGCAGATGTTGTATTCTAGCTAGATCAGTTTTGGCTGGGTACCACATGGTCATGTGTTCTCTATGTTATGATCAGTTATGGTTTTCTGTAAAAGTCCCCATCTTTTGTAAAGGAAGGTTCCTTTGTTGAGGAATGACAGCTATACTGAAATGTTTGTTAATGACAAATATTTAGAATGCATTTAGAAATTATGTTGGCTTAGTAAAGTGGTAGACTTTCTTACAAAATACATAACCTAATTATCGATAGGAATTTGATTAAGGTTCCAGAAGCAGGTATGATATCTCATTCTTTTTGAACATGTCCTAAGTCCAATTAGAGAGCTGTTGGTCAACAATAAGATATGTGTGCATCTTATAAAGAAATGTCATTTGAAGCATTGTTTGGACAAAATTGGAATTTGAAAGGTGATCCAAGCAAAATGTTTATTTTCTATTCTTACTTCCTTTATTTATCACTGTTATGTAGACCTTTCTTCTCCTGTCCAATTTTAAGCCTTCTAGACTCTAGTCCTATCTCCTTCATCTCTTTTTCTAAGATCATTGGGGATTACTCCAGAAAAATCAGTATAAAATTAGAGGCTTCTTTGCAGAATACAGAAAGGGCAAGCTCTCTCTGACTTACCACAAACAGAACTATAGACATCATATCACGAATAGTCTTACCTGACCATAGTATATAACTAATACTGATCCTTTGTAGAAGACAAAGTATTGTATTATACACAATTGCTCTAGGTGGCGTCCAGTTACTTGTTACTTTTTAAAAAGTAGCCACACTTGTCAGAAGCACTACTCAGATATTATAGTGTGGCACTTTCCATTATTTATTTAATTTAAAGTTTAGTAATTCTATTGTGCATCTCCACATTATGTATCACACTTATAAATACGCAACCATACTAACCCCTCCTTTAAGCATTTTAAATGATTTTTCCCTACTATCATGACTAAAACTTTCCTTTGTGAAGAAAATATCAAAGCATAATATTACCCAAACAATGTACAGGGTATTCTATTCCATTGTTAGTTTTGTATTTCCTTCAACTCTTACATATCCAGCAATGGCTTCTAGCCTAAACTGACACTGTGCCTCCTTCTTCAAGAGCTGCTGCTTCCACCAATGCATCTAGTGTCTCTAGATTCTGCCCATGGTGAAAGTCCAGAGCAGACTGCACATACGTCTGCTTGGTGGCATCAAAAGCTAAGATTACCAAAGTATTTCTCTTCTAAGGGTCTAAAACTTCTTTCATAGACATACCAACATAGGTTTAAATTTTTACATTATGTTAGAAGCTAACAATTTTGTCTCTGCAGATTTCTGTGACTTTAATCTTATTCATATGAAGATGATTATATATCTATATTCTGCTTCAATGTGGGAGTTCTGTAGTTACTTTTTATGATACAAAGCACGATGTATTTTCTGAGAAAGACTGAATCCAAGTTTTCTAAATGAATTTGGATAAGTCTTTGATGGTAGTCTCCAAACATTGACATACAGAATAGCTTCTTTCTTAAGAGTATGATAACATGAAAGCATAATCAAAGTAGATTTTTTTAATTTTTATTTATTTACATTCCAGTCATTGCCCCCTCCCTTTCAGTCCCTTCTCCTGCAGTTCTTTCTCCAATTCCTTCTCCTCCCAAACCTCTGAGAGGGTACTCCCACCACCACCAGGTCTCCCCTTTCCCTAGGGCCTTAAGATTAAGGACATCTTAAGCTTGAACTTGCTTGAACAGGCGTACCTCTGCTATATTTGTACCAGGGGCCTCAGATTGGTCCTTTTATGCTCCTGGTTGTTGGTTCGGTCTCTGGGAGCTCTCTGGGGTCTGAGTTAATTGAGACTGCTGGTCTTCCTATGTGGTCACTCTCCCATTAACCTTCTTAAATCCTCCCCCTAATTCAACCATAGGGATCCCCAACTTCAGTTCAATAGTTGGGTGTATATGTATCTCCTTCTGACTCAACTGCTGCTAGGGCCTCTCCGAGGACAGACATGCCAGGCTCCCTTCTGTAAGCACATCATAGCATCAGTAATAGTGTCAGTCTTTGTTGCCTCCCCATGAGATGGATCTCAAGTTGGGCTGGTCATTGGACATACTTTCCTTCAGTCTCTTCTCTTTTTTTGTCCCTGTAGTTCTTTTAGATAGAAACAGTTCTGGGTCAGAAATTTTGCAGTGGGTTAGTAACCCTGTCCCTCCACTTGAGATCCTGCCTTTGTACTGGAGGTAGATTTGTCCCCGTGTTGGGAATTTTGGCTAAGGTCACCATCATTGAGTCCTTAGAGTCTCTCACCTTACAGGTCTCTGGCTATTTGTAGAGGGTCTCCCCACTCCCTCATCCCCACCCCCACCCCCATCTCCAAGGCTGTTTATTTCCATTCATTCTTTTGGCACTCTGGGCTTTTCTTCTATCCTCCACCATACCTGATCCTGTTTCCATTTTCTACTCCCCCTCCCTTCTCCTATTCAGTTTCCTCCTTCTCTGCCTCCTGAGATTATTTCCTTCCCCCTTCTAAGCAGAATTGAAACATTCTTACTTGGGCCGTTCTACTTGTTACACTTCTAACATTTTGTGGCTTGTATCCTAAGTATTTTGTACTTTGTTGGATAATATCCACTACTCAGTGAGTTCATATCATGTATGTCCTTCTGGGTCTGAGTTACCTCACTGAGGACAATATTTTCTAGTTCCATTCATTGGCCTTCATAGTTCATGATGTCCTTGTCTTTAATAGCTGAATAGTATTACACTGTGTAAGTGAACCTCATTTTCTGTTTTCATTCTTTGGTTGAGGGACATTTGGATTGTTTACAGCTACTGGATATTACAAATAAGGCTTCTATGAACATAGTAGAGCATGTGTCCTTGTTATATGGTGGGTTATCTTTTGAGTATATGCCCAAGAGTGGTAATGCTGGGACTTCCAGTAGAGCTATTTCTAATTTTCTGAGGAGCTGCCAGATTGATTTCTAGAGTGGTAATACCAGCTTGTAATACCATCAGCAATGGAGTAGTATTCCTCTTTTTCTGTATCTTTGCCAGAGTGTGCTACCACTTAAGTTTTTGTTTGTTTGTTTGCTTGTTTGTTTGTTTTTTCTTGGCCATTCTGATTCCTGTGAGGTGGAATCTCAGGGTCATTTTGATTTGCATTGCTCTGATGACTGAGGACTTTGAACATTTTTTTAAGTGCTTCTCAGATATTCAAGATTCTTCTGTTATGAATCCTCTGTATAGCGCTGTACCCCATTTTTAATGGCACTATTTAGATATCTGGTGGTTAATTTCTTGAGTTCTTTACATGTTTTGCATACTTGTCCTCTGTTGGATGTAGGGTTAGTAAAGACATTTTCCCAATGTATAGGTTTCTTACTTGTCCTATTAATGGTGTCCTTTGCCTTACAAAATATTTTCAGTTTCATGAGGTCCCATTCATTGATTGTTGATCTTGGAGCCTGAGACATTGGGATTCTGCTTAGGAAATTTCCCCTGTGCCAATGAGTTCAATGCTCGGTCCCACTTTCTCTTCTATTAGATTCAGTATATCTGGTTTTATTTTGAGATGCTTGACCTACTTGAGCTTTGTGCAGGGTGATAAATGTGGATCTATTTTTATTCTCCTACATACAGACTACCAGTTAGACCACACCATTTATTGAATATGCTTTTGTTTTTCACTGTTTGGCTTTGGCTTTATTATCAAATATCAAGTGTCCATAAGTGTGTGGGTTTACTTCTGGTTCTTCAATTCTATTCCATTAATCAACCTGTCTGTTTCTGTACCAATACCATGTGGTTTGTATCACTATTGCTTTGTAGTACAGCTTGAGGTCAGGAGTGGTGATTTCCCAGGAAGTTCTTTTATTGTTGGAAATTTTTTTGTCTATTCTGGGTTTTTATCTGTCCATATGAATTTGACAATTGCTTTCTTCATTTAATTTGATGTTAAGTGTTGGTTTGCAATATGTTGCTTTTCCTTTGGTTAGGTATGGGCCATAATTTCCTGTTCTCTCCAATACTTTTAATATTAAGGTCTGTTGTCAAATGATTTTTTTAAGCATCTACTGAGATAATCATGTGGCTTTTTTTCTTGAGTTTTTTTTATACACTGCATTTTGTTTATGGATTTTCACATATTCAACCATCCCTGCATCCTTGGGATGAAGCCAACTTGATCATGGTGAATGATGGTTTTTGATGTGTACTTAGATTCAGTTTCCGAGAATATTATTGAGTAATTTTGCATCAATATTCATAAGCAACATTGCTCTGAAATTTTCTTTCTTTGTTTGGTCTTTGTGTGGTTTAGGTACCAGAGTAACTCTGGCTTCATAGAGTGAATTAGATAATGTTCCTTCTGTTTCTATTTTGTGGAATAGTACGAGGAGTATTGATATTAATTCTTTTTGAAGGTCTGGTAGAATTCTGTGCTAAACCCATCTTGTCATGAGCTTTTATAAGTTGGAAAGTGTTTGATAATCAAGAGTTATGAGACAGTTTATCCTCTTAAACATTATACTCTTTCTATCTGCTTTCATGCAGTTCCCTGAAGCCTGAGGAGATGGCTTTGATAGAGACCTTACAAGTAGGACTAAGTGTTCTATAGTCTCTGATTCTTTGCATGATGTCTGGCTTTAAATCTTTGTACATTTTTCCTTTCTACTAAAAGATGAAGCATCTCTGACAATAGCTGAGTAAGACAATGATCTTTGAATATAGAGACTGTCACTAGGAGTTGTATTTTTGCTACATTTTGTTTATTTGTTTGTTTGTTTCATTTTAAGAGAGCAGTATCTAGTCTTATCCTAGGTCCCTGCGCTATCTACTCTCAGTCTCTTGGTTACTCAAGCAGCGTAGACATGGGTTATATCTGGTAGAGCGGGCCTTATTCAAATAGGATATTATTTGCTTATGCTCACAAGTTTTGTGCCTTCATTTTCCTACCATAAGTTTTAAAGGGAAGAAAAACCATTGTATTTAAAAACTCTGTGGATAGGTTGGTGTTTGTGATTCTCTTTTTGCAGTTTCATAGTACCTTTCATTACCAAAGACACTAGAAAGTAGAGGTAAGAGTTCTATGTAGGCACCAAACTAATTTCCCCATATTTGTGTGTTAAAAGGTGGCCCAAGTCTGCCCCAGTGCTGTTGGGGAAGCAGGGCTAGGGAGTTTTTACTGCACTTTCCCAGGCTATGGGATGCCACAGGACTCGCTCTCCAGATAGGGGAGTATAGTCTGAGGTCCTGGGGACTGCTGGAAGGTCAGAGGTCCCGGACCTTCATGGCGATGGCGCCAGGGGACATCAGGTTCTCAGACTTTTGGGCACCCCAGACGCTGCTGGATGGTGTAGAAGAGCTGAGAATGGAGTGGGGACCCACCAGCTAGATCTAGCCTAGGGCTGAAGGGGAATGAGGGGAGCAAGTGCCAGTTGAGTCCTGAGGTGAGGAGAGAGTTCTTGGCTTGCCTGTGGGCAGCTTGACTTGGCAGAGGCCATAACTGGGAGCACTGAAAAGCCTCCTGTGGCAGATTAGGCTCTTTAGACAAAGACCTGCTCCATTGCACCCAACTGTGGATCCCAATGAGAAGAGACAGTCCGTGGTTTTAAAGCATTTATTGGCGTGGCAGAAATTTGATGAGTAAAACTGTACCCCAGTTTCTCAGCGTGGGCCTGAGATTAAATACCTTTTGCAGGGAGGAGTGTCTGAGAAGAGGGGTTTATTGGCTAAGTCCTTCAGACCTTTAGGTACTTCATTAAAATGGAGAACTGTCTTGAGGCTATGTGACCTGTGGTCAAGTTTTCTACCTGTGGAGGGGCGTGAAGCATTGTCCTTACATGACTAATAGCCACAGACCTATGGAGAGCTGCCGCCTTGTATCTGGGACCTGGTTTCCAGGAGCATGGCAAAACACCTACCCTTCCTTGCAGGATCACCTGCGGGGGTCACCGGGGTTTCAAACCAAGCTCAACCAGAAACCAGGCTGCCTTTCACAGTCCCACAAATGTTCATTATTGCTCTATTAATAATTTTATATATTTTTTCTTTTTAGATTTTATTTCCTCACCTCCTTTATGTTCACTATTGCCTGTTTCACTTCTTCCATGACTTCCTTCTCTGCATCCTAATTATTGGTGACAGCTCACATTGCAGACATTCACACCCCAGGGAGAATGCTGGTGGTTTTCGATGGTGTGTTGGTATATTTCTGCTGCCAATTTAACACACCTAGAAAAAAGCAACCTCAATTGAAGAGTTATCTCCACAAAATTAGCCTATGGTAATCTCTGTAAGGCATTTTCTTAATTTTTAATTGATGCAGGAGGACTAAGACTGCTGTGAACAGAGCAATCACTAAGTAGGTGAGCTTAGACTGTCTAAGAAATCTAGGGGAGCAAGTCAAGGGGAGCAAGTCAGCAAGCAGCATTCTTCCATGGTCTCTACTTCAGTTACTGTCTTCAAGTTCCTCTCTGGAACTCTCTTCCTGGCTTCTACCTAGGATGGACAGTAACCTATTAGAACCCTTTCTCCCAGGTTGCATTTGGTCATGATGTTTATCACAGCAATTGACTAAGTATAATACACAGAAGTTTAATCACATTTATTTTGCAAACTAAGCAAGATGATATACAAAACACTATGACAGGTTTTGGACTGAATTTAATTTCTTGGCCAGGTCTATCAAAACTATAAAACTATGAGGTTTTTTTTTTTCAATAACAGGTATGATATAACTGTTTGTTACTGAAGCTCCAATGTGCTAATGATATAAATAATACATTCTTTCTGACATGACATCCTATAGAAAAAAATCTGCTGATCACATGACCAAATGTATATTAAAGCTGTTATGGACTGAGGAGATGGCTTATGGACTGTAGAGAAGGTAAACTTGATGCACTGATAAAAGCTTGAATTTTGCTTGCAAAATCCCATGTGTATGTACAGTATGTCTGGAAGCTTGTCTTTATTCAGCCTTGGAAGTCAAAGACAGGGAATCACTAGATCAGATAAAACAAAATGTGTTTGAATGAGAAATGATGCCTCAAAGAATAATGGAGAAGAGTGATTAGCAAAGATTCACATTAAACAAAATCTTCATCATGGCATGTACACAACTGAATGCAAACATAGCACACACATAAAAGAGAGAGAGAGAGAGAGAGAGAGAGGGGGGAGAGAGAGAGAGAGCGAGAGAGAGAGAGAGAGAGAGAGAGAGAGAGAGAGAGCCTATATAAAAAGAATTGCAAGGAACAGAAAAAGCTCTTACTATCCATGGGTGCTATAACTCTGCAGAGTCATTCCTCTTATGTATTGAACAAGTAATAAAATTAGCCATCTCTATTGCATACTCTATACAATTTTGTCCTCCAAGTTCTGAAAACCTTAATTAAAATAAGTATTCTGGGAGAAATTTAAGTTCTTTTATTCAACAGAAACAAGTTAGTAATTTGAAAAGTAAAAGAAAGTTTGTATATTATAAAGCACTTTCATCATATAAGGCACATAATCATAATTATAGTGTATAGATACATGATTTTTTTCCTTCTATAATTTACCCCCCCAAACTTGCTACATATTTGAAGAAATTCTACTAGAAGTTTCTGATAGCTCTAATACTGTGTGTTTTGCACAAGATGGAGCAAGAGTGAAACTCTATATTTTTGGTCTTTCCTTGGCCATCATCTCTAGCTTTACTAAGGACAAGTATTATATTCTGACATACTGACTCAGTCATCACATTTTCAAGAGCTCTTCTGTGTAAAATACATGTAAATAAGAGGGATTATAATAAAATTATTTAAAATATAAAAGAGATATTCCTATTCTACTACATGTTTTAAGTGTACGCTTTTCTATTTTGTAGTTGAAACTCAAAGTAATCATTTGAAATTTTCTGAAATCGTAATGTATTTAAGGTTTTGTTTTCTCAATTAGGAAATTTTTCAGATACTATGTAATAACTATTTTATATGACACGTTTAAAGTGTTATGTATATACTACATATAATGAATATCCTATGTATTATATATTTTTATTATATGTTATATGTATTTTATGCACATATGCATATATATATGTATATCCTATATATAAATATTATTATATATGTGTGTTTCATGTATATACAATATATATAGTATATATGTATAATATTTACTATCTTATGTCACTCATTTAAAATACACACATATATATGTATACATATATTTGTATATATGTATACTTAATTTATGCTTAATATTACACTCACTGTCTTAGTAGTAGAGTCACTTTGTTATCATAGTCTTATGCTGATGCTTGTGTAAACACACAGTTTCTATTCTGTATGAATTGAGCCATCATTCTTCTACTCCAGGTTTTATCTTTTCATCCCTATATCTCTCTGCCTTTCTCCATCTTGCTGCTGACCTAGGGGAAGTGTCCTGTATAGAGTATATCATAGTGACTTTTAAACTTCTGTGATAAGACAATGCAAGTTATAGCAAAATAAGTGTATTGTAGACTTACAGTTTCAGATGGTGGGCCCATACTCATCATGTCAGGAATCATGGCAGTGGGCCAACAGACATGGTGCTGAGGCAATAGCTGAGAGCTTATATCTTGAGACACAACCAGAAAGCAAAAATAGATAATTGTGAATATAATGGGTATTTTAAATCTCAAAGCATACCTCTGTTGTAGATAGCCATTGGGCTAATTATATTTGATGTTAATTCCATTCTCCTGTGAGTAGCTGCATACAAGGAATGAGTCTGCACTCAGGTTGTTTCCTGTAAATCTGATTCCCACCTTAATTTGTAAAATAAAGGAGAGCTGATGATTGGGCAAATAAAAGGAAAGGTGGAGTGGAAGGTAGGGAGAGAGAATAAGGAGGAAATGGAAGCAGGAGATGATGTAGAGGAGGAGGAAGAAGAAGAAAGCAGAGCAGAAGCACATGGCCTGGAGAAATCACAAGTTCTAAGAGGTCTCATAGATGTGGAAGATGGTGTAGGGGTAGATCTGTCCAATCTAGGTGCACAGCATGTGTTCATATTAACTGAGTTGTGTTTTCATTGTAGGAGCATAATTGGGTTGGAGATTTACTGCAACATACCTCTAGTAAAACATCTTGTCAAACAAATCCATACCACCAAACCTTTCACAGACAGTTTCACCAACTGGGGACCAGTATTCAACTATATGAGGCTATGGGGTCATTCTCTTTCAAGTCACCACAGAAGACATAATAGTTTCTTTGTTTTCTTATTTCTAGTTGAACTGGCCAACCAAATTACCAGCAGGAGATACAAAATGTGGAAGTTGAAAATTAATATTGTAATATTCATGAATATCTTCATCAAAAGTTGCCTTGGGGTGAATATTTTTCCTCTCATGGTCACAGGCTCTATATTATTCTCTCTGCTATGTCTGGTAACCAACCCCTGACATTTTACCTATAGACTTGATTATCAATAAGCCTCAGTTACATACTCCAGTATTTGACATATCATATATAATTTTCCATAGTCATCCTTACAAAGTGATTTTTTGTGCCAATTTCAATGATGCAAGTACTACAAGAACATGTTCAGTTTCATTGAAGTCATAATAACGTGCTCCTTTCTCTCAGGTTAGAGTGATAACTTTCCCAAAGGGCCCATCACAGACAGAGTTAAGTTAAGGAGGTGATGAAATGTCAGGATTTAAGTTACATATAATTCTTATCTCACATATAAGTGTCACCTTTTTCTGTAACATGGTAACAGAGAATGACATGGATGCGACCAGCTTCACTGAACTGACCAAATTATGGCAAATTACAATATTAAGCTGTCTCTTGAGAGACTATGCTGGGGCCTAGCAAACACAGAAATGGATGCTCACAGTCAGCTATTGGATGGATCACAGGGCTCCCAATGGAGGAGCTAGAGAAAGTACCCAAGGAGCTAAAGGGACCTGCAACCCTATAGATGGAACAACATTATGAACTAACCAGTACCCTGGAGCTCTTGACTCTAGCTGCATATGTATCAAAAGATGGCCTAGTCAGCCATCACTGGAAAGAGAGGCCCATTGGACACACAAACTTTATCTGCCCCAGTACAGGGGAACACCAGGGCCAAAAAAATGGGAATGGGTGTGTAGGGAAGTGGGGGGGAGGGTATGGGGGACTTTTGGGATAGCATTGGAAATGTAATTAAGGAAAATATGTAATAAAAAAAGAACAGAATTAATACTGTAGAAGAACATAAAGGAAAGAATAGTTGTGATGGATATGACTAGAAGCTGATTCTTTCATAACGAGCAATTCTTTCACTTTATATACACTTATATAGGTGTAACTATATCTATTCAAAATCACACAAAAACTACAGTTTAAATAAAACTGTGAAACTTACATTATTTTCCTTTAATAGAGTTGATATATTTCATTTTTCTTCTTAAATTATATTAATATAAAATAAAACTTTTTATGTTAAGGATATAAAAACAACTTAAAGGAATAATATATATATATTATTAGGCAATATATATTTAATATATATATATATTAAAATTAGGCAACACTAAGCATGCTTTGAATCCAATTTACTTTTAGGGACATTTCTAGCATGTTCATGAACCACATGAGCATCCTTTGTAAATAAATTATGTTGTATGGAATCACTGTGTTTAATCATCACTGCAACAGAGTGGATATATTTTCTTTAAAAATATGGAGGCTTTAACTCTAGGTGAAAAACCAATCTGTTGACAGGCATGGGGCCTAGAACTGAAAGACTGATCTCGATTCAGTTTATGTATCCTAGAAAGTTAAGCTGATTTGTTTTTTGTTCCCTAGGAATGACAATACATAGAGGTAGAAAGGGTCAAATTAAAATGCTCTCTTTGAATTTTCTTAAGTGATCTCTCATTAGAGAATCCTAAGTGTCTCTAAAACAATGGCTGTTAAGCAAGTTGGCAACAGCTAGCAGTATTTCTTCAGTCCCCTTGGAATTGTGCCAGAGGGACAGGATCCTTAGCAAAGTTGGTCTGAATTCTCCTTCAAATGAACACCTGCTGTCATTGTCCAGTATCAATGCCACACTCAGAAGGCCAGCTCTCTTTGCGGTGGAATCTATTGAAAGGGCAAAAGCTTGCCTGGGTTGCACCAGGGCTTTATTTCCCTCTCCTTTTCAATTTTCTGAGTGTCCTGGATATAGAGATAATACTAAGTTTATCACTGGCTAGTGGGCATGGTAATGCTCTACATAAGGAGTTTCCTCAAATGTATTCCTGTCTATTTAAATGTTCTTTGGTTTCCATTTCTTTTCCTTTCTCTTTCCCTACCTAGCTTATCTTATATTTTCAGGACAAGATTTTTATTGCAAAAGTATATACTTTAAAGAAAATCATCCTAAGTGAACTATAACTGGAAGAAACAAATAATTCAAATAAAAATATTTCAATGGTATTCTCCAAATTGTCAAGAAGTATTGGCTCTTCATTCTCTTAGGCATTGAGTCTCTTTCCTTTGCCTTTGTGTAACTGCTGGGTTTACACAGCTAGCTGGTACTCCAAGTTCATTTTGTATTAGTAGAAATAAAGTTAAGACTGATGCTTTTTTAAAAAACAATTACAGATCAAGGAACATGTATACTACCAATAGCTTGCTTTAAGTTTCTGCATAATTGTATAGCACTATAAGAAAAATACATAATCTTAATGTTACATTGACTTATTAGTGAGTATTTATAATACTTGTTACAAAATATGCAGGCTATTAGACCAAAAATAAGTGAACCATATTGTCCATGTTCTATTTTTGTTTCAAAATTGCTTATTAGAAACATCAATTCGTGGAGAATGTTATGAGTAAATTTTATTATAAGTGATGTTTCTATGTTATTCTATCTATACAGTTGTGTCCTTTTTCTTGCAAAATAACTCAATTACTTGACAATTGATAGTGTGTAAAATGTATATAAATAGCTGCAGCTTGCTCTGTCTTGCAGAGAGGGACTCTGCCATCTGCAGCTCTTGGTCCCTCTTGTTAGTCCTTGTGCTTTGTTATGTATGAGCAAACACATTAGCTTTTTCATTTCATTCATTAGGCTCTTAATCCTTGATTAGTGTTTTCAAGATTCTTTCAAATTCACAAGTTCTTTACTTCTTTTGAGTTAGTTTTATTTTTCCTTTTGTCTTCAGTGTGAAGCAAAGTTGTCATTCAATCACAAAAGCTCTTTTCTATTAATGATTGGTAAATATATTAGTCTCTCATTTGAGTGATTAATTATATGTAGCTGAAAATGGGAAAATATCTCCTCAGTTGAAATAATAAGGCTGCTTAATATTGGATTTAATAGTCTATGCTCCAAAGCTTGAGTCACAGTCCTCCACCAATATCACACACTCCGTTAGATTCTTCTATTAAAGAGAAATTGGACTAACAAAAAGAAAGTGGCACCCATTAGGCTTCAGAACCATAGTATTTAGCATCTGAGAGATGAGTTATATTTGTCACCAAGTCTTGGTGACCTCGCTCTGTTGGTTTTCTCCATTATAGGAGATGGGTCAGAAAGCTGTGTGTGTTATGACCAGTTATTAATTACACATCAGGGCATACTGAGCAAAGTCTGAAACAAATTATTGCACTGCTTTCTTAGATCACCAGGTTCTCATTGTACTTTTACCCACAATCAATCTCAAAGGAGCAAGAACATCTTGATGTCATAATTTTTCAACTTAAGCCATCCTTTTTTACTCTTATTTAGGAACATGGTCAACTGCTCTTTGACATTATGACAGAATATGATCCTTTAAGAAGAATCTAAGCATGGAACCAAAACTAGGAATTAAAATATATCTAATTTATTTAGAAATCAATTTCTTATATAAATGTGACAACTGAAAGGTTTTGGCATGATTATGTAGTCATACTCTTCTAGACTTTACATCTAATTTTAGAACATCCTGTCAATAATATTTTAAAGAATGAATTGATATATAATCTTGTTTGTTAATTTATATTTCTATAAGATATAAAATCACAACTATCACTCCCCCATTTCTTCTTTTAGGATGCCTCCATTGCACACAGATTCCACATCATGAGAGAAAAGCACCCAGAGAAATTCAACAGCCGGTAAGTCAACCAATGATAGCTTTGCAATTAAGATTGTTATATATAACTATGTCCTTACAGAAGATCAATATGTAAATTTGACCCTTCCTATGTAAGTACTGAATGAAATTCCAAATATATGTTTACATTAAGATGAAAGTAGAAATGAATCAGTTTTTTCTTCTTTGGTTTTAATGGGGCTACAGTGCAGGATCGTGTCTATTTCAATTCCACGTGTTTAAAATCAACACTTTGCCAGGCGTGGTGGCACACTCCTTTAAACCCAGCACTCGGGAGGCAGAGGCAGAGGCAGGTGGATTTCTGAGTCTGAGGTCAGTCAGCCTGGTCTACAAAGTGAGTTCCAGGACAGCCAGGGCTATACAAAGAAACCCTGTCTCAAAAAAACAAAAAACAAAAAACAAACAAAAAAACACAAAACAACAACAACAACAAAACAAAAACAAAAACAAAAACAAAAAATAACAAAGTAAATACTTCAACTATATGTTGGAAGTTATCAAATAATATACAATATATTATACAATATAAGCCTTTCCATGGCTTGGTTTGTAAATGCTGATCATCCTTTATTCCAAGGGAAAACATAGAGCTTTGATTTGGTAATTTTCAGTGTTCTTATTTACATAGATGTCTCAGTCATCTACCCTCTGGGTCACTATCCCATGTTAGCTTCAAGTAAATGCCAGTAAAAACTGCCTTCCAAGTATTATCAATAGGAAAATATTCCTGCTCTAAGTTGTAGACAGTGACATTTTTCCTTACTCAAAGAAACAGGAAAAGTTTGGCACTTTATCTATAATTCTTTAGGGGCAATCTGGCTTCTACCGTACAAAAATGGGACAAAATTAGTGAATCACATTCAGTTTTTCTTATACCATATTCACTTTGTATTCCTTAAAGTACAAAACTGATAATCTGTATAGCTGTGTAGATATTCTATTGCTTTATATATTAGCATTCTCTATATTGGCTAAGCAGATAATTGTCTGTGAATACATGTAATTTGGTAAATAATCCTTTAAGTTCTTGGGTCTGTGCTAATCCATCATATAATAAGAGATGACATCATTTTTTGCATGTAAACAAGTTTATAAAATAAATGCTTTAAAAATATTTCAAAAAATAAATATTCTTACACTGTAGACTTGAGAGTACTATTTATTGAATAATCTTAAAAAAGAGTATCATAATTATTCATTTCATATCTAATTGTTATTAAGGTCATTTAAATATGTTGTAAAACAAACCATTTTAAATCATATTTCAGGTATTTCATTGAGTTGTTTCTTCTACTACAAATAATTTATGAGCTTATAGAAAGGTGTTTCTTCTGTCTCCTATCAAAAAGTTATGCAATTTCCTATTGTTTTTTTCTTATTGTGGTAATTAAATGCTTATTTTGTTTTGGTGCTAGGGAAATACCAACTTGGTAAATGAGATTTGTAATACTCCCTTCACATTTAAAAGAGTAGTTTGAGGCCTATTGGTATGAGCACTTCTTTAAGTTTTAGAAGAGTTCTGCTATGGGTCAATATGGCCCTAGGGTGTTCTTTCTGAGAAAACATTACTGCTTCAATCTCATTGCTGATGGTAGGTTTCTTCTAGTATTTCTAGCTCTTTGGTTTAATTTTGGTAAGTCATATATGTCTGAGAATTTCTTCATTTCTTCTAATTTGTTAAAAATTTCAATATATTATAATATCTTATACTCAAATGACCAAAACATCAGCAGCAGAAAACTCTCAGGTCTAATAAAGTAGCCGAACACAGAGTCAGCATACAGAAACCCAATGCTTTGTGCATAACAATAAAAAAAGAATGGAGAGGGAAAAAACACATTCATGTTAGCCTCAAAATAAATACATTAACCCCTAGGGAATAAAACCCTGCCTGATGATACAAATGTCCTCTAAACACCGGAGAAAGAAAATGAGAAACACTAGATGATGAAAAGACTTCACATGTCCATGGATTACAGGTTAAATGGAATCTCCATCAAAATTGCAATGACCTTCTTTGCAGAAACTAGATAGAAGAATTGCATCCTACATTCCATATTGCAGCAAAGAAGGAATTAAATTGCCAGAATAATCCTAGGGGAAAAAAACAGCAATGCTGGAGACACCGGAGTACTTGATCTCAAACTGGACTACAAAAGGAAAGTTACAAAGCCATCACCACACTTTGGTCTTTCTTCTTCCTGAGCTTCATAAGGTCTGTGAGGTGTCATGGGTATTGTGAGCTTCTTGCCTAATATCCACTTATCAGTGAGTATATTCCATGTGTGTTCTTTTGTGACTGGGTTACCCTACTGAGGGTGATATGTCTGGACACACTAAGCCATTTTACTGACCAGCAACTAATACATAGAAAAGAGTATAACCTATGTTATTGAGTGATAACTGGATCTATCAGGTGCTACTGTCTGCTATCTAAGGAACGACATCATTTTTAAGTGTTACCTAACCCATGGCTGATAGTACTCACAGGTAGAGCTGACCACACAGAGATTAGTTCTGAGTCCACCCCTAAGGAGACTCTAGAAACCGAGAGGTTTACCTAGTATCTGAGGCAATGAGCAAGACCAGCTGCAAAAGGAAAGATTCAACAAGGCTTTACTGGGATGAGTAAACCTTCAGTCTAGTAGTAGAGAACAAATACTCTCAATTGTTGGAATAAACAGAGGAAGTAAATACAGAGGGAAGGGAATTACAGACAGAGAGAACAGGAGACCTAGTACCTGGAGAGGAAAGTTAGCCTGAAGGTTCTTGATTCAAGTCTTTTAGAATTCATGATATGAGAACAGTGAGGCTATGGTGATGAATACCAAGAAACAGAGACACAACCAAAATATATGTCAAGGAGAGACTTCATGAGGATGTTCCATTGCCATAAATGATGTATTTAGATATATTAGTCATACCTTCAGGTTTCTGGACATGTTGCTCTAACCCTGTAGATCCATGGATACATGAAGTCACTCTGCCTGCATTGTGGAGCTGAGTGAAACTGAACAAAGAATATCTCTATTCATTAATGTGGCCAGGGAAAAATGCTGGGAATCTTCAGGATTAGCCTATCACTGGATCTCTGAGTAATAAGCCTTTCCTCCCATTCCTACTCTGAATCTGCCTCACATGACTCTCTTGATCTCTGCTTCTAATGGCCCCTGTGTAAACCTATAGTGTTTAACCAGATTTTCTTCACACAAGCTTAGTGAAGTGGAAAGAGAGGATAATAAAATGCATGGTAGTAGGAACTTGATGTGGCCTAGGTATTCCCACTAGGGACTGGGATCTCTTTCTTTCAGGCTATATGAAAACATGGTAACAAGTTTACCACAAGTTTACACATAAACTTAAATCATATATCAAATAAGTTTACAACAGAAAATGTTTACATGTATATCCATTAAGAGTAATTATCTGGCTAAACATTCACCATCTATTTCTAGCTCTACAGATTCATAGAGAGTTAAAAACTATAACTTTTGTGACTACGTTATTAATAAGGTTTTGTATAGATAAACCCAGTCAATGTTTTATCATCTGTCCTTGAAACTGTAGTAAATTCTCAGTATCCTTTTCATAACCTTTGTTTAATGGTTTTACAAACTCTTAGAATGTGCTCTAAGTTGTAAATGCCTATCAAAATCAATTAACTAGTGACACTTGAAGCCTGACAGAATTCTCAATGTAGTTTTGGTATCAGAAAAGATTTAATAGCAGTCCTATTATAAAAGAAATTGATAATTACTAATATAATTTAGGAATTCTTATAAGATCATCATTAAGAATTAAGAAGTCATCTATCTGTCTATATAGCATCACTATATGACAGTATATCTTTGTTGTTTTGCAGAAATCTATTAAAAAGAATGGGCTAATACCTATTGATTGTTATATATATTTAATAATAACAGGAAAAGCATATAACTAGCAGGAATCTTTCCTGAAATAAAATTCTACTGAGCCTTGCCTATAGTTGCAAATCTGTCATTAACTGGGCAGTCCATGGCAAAACCATCTCAAGAAAGTCACCTGCTGGTTTTAGCTTCTCCTTGATGTCTCCTGGATCTCTTTTTAAAGACTTCAGTGCTCCTCACTGAACCTGGAGATCACTGATTGGTTAGACTGGCTGCACAGTAAGCTCATGGGATGGCCTGCCTCCATTCTCCCTAGCACTGCACTGATGGACACATTCAACAATGCTCATCTTTTGCTCTTTCACATGGAATCTGAACTCAAGTTCTCATGCTATTATGGAGAACATTTACTGACTCGGTCACCTCCCTGCTATGAAACGTATCATTTGTTATAAAGAATGGCATGTAAAGAGAAACCAGAAGATGCAGATTTGCTAGCTGTGTGCTCTGCTACAGTAGTGTCTAAACAGTTCTTGTCTTTAAGGAAGCTATGAGCTGGTGGAGGAAATTGTTTTTAGACAAGTTCAAAGGTCTGTGAATACAGGAATCAGGAGCTTCCTGTCAAAAAGGCGATAAAACAAGACATGTACTCTGATGTTTTCTTACTAGTTTTTATTTTAAAAATATTTATTTTATTATATAAATCTACTATAAGTGATTGTTGTTCTATACTTTCAAGCTTTTATTTGTATATTTTAATTTCATTAGATTTTCTCAATTCAGAGATCAAAATTTTGGAAAATGTAAATAAATCTTAGGTGTATAGACTGAATATACAATTAATAAAATGCTTTATAATAGAACCCATCTCTACAGATTCAAGTCAATTAGATATGTACGTTCCAGACTATAATTTTTTCAGATGTTTTTATTTAAAGTCCCAAACATTTAGGCAATTCTCAAAACACTAAGATAAACATTTAAGATATTAACATTTTCCTGAAAAAGTGAATTATACATAAAATAATTTAATGTAACAAGGCAGATATCTAATTTCAGCAAGGAGGCAAGTCCAGCCACTGTACAATTTCATATTTTCAAATATGCTTTTTGAAGTGATACTAGTAAAAGTGTTTCAGATCAAAGCTTTTATCACAATAAGTTGTCTACCATTAATGCCATATTCCAGCATGCTCACCTTGAAATACATTTATGTTACATAGAACATCAAATTTTTAAAATTATATTAAGGAAAATTTGGACTACCTATGCTTCTTATGCTATGAAACAAAATAATTTGGAAAGATAATTTTAATTTGCTGGAGCTTAAAAAAGTGTACTTTGCAAGGTTTATATCTTATCCTTTCCAAGTTCCTAGATAGATCTAAGTTAACTGTTAAAATATAACACACTGTCTGCCTTTCTAAAGTTTAAAATAAAGCTGAAAATATATAAAGACTTCTCAGATTTAAACTCAAGGCAAAATAGTGTTTGAAGTACACATGTTAATACAATTTAAAACCATATGTTATATAATATTGGTATTTAAAATATAAATATAACTTAACTGTTAGCGTCTACAATCATTTTCAAGCTGTTGTGATTTCACAGATAGTTCACCTCTTCTGGTTATATTTAGAGTACTTTAAATTCTTGTTCTTAAGAATTCCTTTTATTAATTGTTCACTAGTCACTATAAAGTTGCTTCCATTAAAATGATATTTATATGGACCTAATATTTTCAGAAAAAAATATTTTAAGTTCCAGAAGCAAGACTACTAAACAATGATAAGAAATGACAAGTCAGGTGGAATCTTCTATGCCAGAGTTTTGGTAATATTTCAGATAATTCTTTTCATTTGAGTTAATTCACATTTTAATGTATTATATCTAAAATAACTTTCTTGGAATGAACTAAGGGGACCAGTTAGGAAACACTATGATAAATGGTTATAATGGTTAATAGTTTTCCTCGTACACTGAACCTTGAAAGTATCTGGTCTCTGATTTATACAATGAAGCATAGTTTTCTTAACTACAGGATCTAGAGTTGCCCTGAGGACAAATTTATTAGTATATCTGCAGGAGATTTTCTAGATTAGGATAAGGGAGGTGCAAGGTCTCATACAAATTTAAGTGACATCATTTGAAGAGGAAGTTTCCTAGACTACATAAGAAGAAATCTAGTTGATTACCAGCTTTCACCTCTCTGCTTCCTAGCTTCAGACTCAGTGTGACAAGCTGTCTCCCCCTCTTACCCCCATACCTCCTATGTCCTTATGTTCTGTATTCCCTTGAACAGTAAAGCAAAATAGACCCTTACTTCATAAAATTGCTTCTTGGCAGGCATTCTGTCACATTAATGCAGAAAGTAAATGCTGTAAACTACAGATAATGGAAATGGAGCCATTGCTCTGATAAACCTGACCATATTGTACTTAAATGTTTAGAGCTGGTTTGAGGGAGGGGTATCAAAGAGTTTGCAGCTGCTAAAGAAGCTCTAAAGGCATGAAGCATAAGTTGATCATTGAGAATTAACTCCGTGATTTCAGAGAGGCCCTAACCCTTGGCAATGATTGGCAGGGTTAGTTCCCACAGTCAAGGCCCGAGAGACCACTATGTAAATCCATGACAACAAAATTTGTCCTGCAGTGGGATCTCCAATGCATTGAGGAGATAAGCATTACATGTCTCCCAAGGAAAGTTACAAACACAGTTTGATGTAACCCAAGACATGGTCTACATGTGCTTCAGGCAAAAAGCTAGTCATCTGGGACCACCTAAACCCTTTGGGGTCCAGACAATTCGATCATGAGCACGAGAAACCTTACTGGGAGCTATAGCTTTTCTTGATTTCACTATTGGTCTTACTTTGGTCTGCTCTTTCCTTCATGTGCCTCCCTCCCTTCCTTTTGGAATAAGATTGATTACTCTGTGCAGCTGCAAGTTGGAAATATGTAGCCTATTTTATTAGACAGATGCTCAGATAAGAAATTTCCCAAGTCCCAGAAGGAATTATATTTTTCCATTTTTAACAACATTGGAACTGTTGCATTATGGGATAATCAGGAGCTTATGGGTGAATACTTACAGCCTAAAACTCATACAGGGAACTATCAAGTCGACAAGTGTTGAAGCTATGACAGTTTATATTAATTACTAACTTGGTGATACAATAACCAACTTAAAAGATGGATCTCCGGGCATGTCTGTAAGGGATTTTCTACATTAGAAAGTCAAGTGGGAAGTCTAAACTCAGGTAGTATGGAATCCACACACTAAACTCACACACTATAGAAAAAAGGAAATATTAGTTTAGCACCAACCTCATTACTTTCTGCTTCCTGATTATAGACTTAATTTTCCCAGGTGTATTATCTTCTTGCTATTAGAACTTCACTGTATGGAACTATTCTCTTGTAGTATAAACTAAAGAAACTCTCCCTTAAGTTGTATCTTGTTGAGAGTTATCAAGAAAAGAAACTATTTCACATTTATCTATTAGTTTTTACTTCTTATTCTCAATTTAATTGGCTAGCAAAGTATAATTATCAGCTACCTACTAATTGTTATGTGGCACTATACTAATGTACAAACTATCACGTTCTACATTATACACATATGTCTACATATATGTATATTTTCATTTTGTAAACCGAATAACATGGTATTCATCTATTTACAAAAGCCAGCAAAATTTAACTCTAAATAAACATTATCCATCTGAAAAGATATATTACTGAAGCAATATTTAATTAGTCAAAATAAATAGCTCATAAATCATACTTATTGATTTTCAAACTGCCAAATTACGGGTACACATTCTTTGAGCTATGTGGATAGTGCTTATCTCACCTTAACTGAGAAAGTACATTATTCTTTACATTCTGTGTCCCATTAAATGTTGGAAATTATAATGTCCAAGATAAGAACAGAAAAACAAAATCTATCCTAAACTTTCTACTTTGCTATAGACAAAATTAACGGGGAAATGAAAAAAATAATAAAACAGAGGATTATTACTTCTTATCTAAACAGAAAAATATCTAGTTGAGATTTTCATATAAAATATGGATTTGAAATAATGGAAAGCTTTAGTGACTTGGGGGTGACATGGTGTATAGTGTGCTAGCCTAGCAGCTATCACTAACATTTGACTCCTGGCACCCGAGAAAAAACGTTTGAGTAATGTCAAAACTAAACACCACCAGGTAATTCTATACTTCAACACACCATTGAAAAGTTGGTCCTCTGAATTTGATTAAATACATTTTGAAATATTAAAGAAGTATTCAAGTTTTTTCCTTAATATGATAATTATGTATTTATATATCTTCATTTTCCATAGCTATTTATTTCATGCTTAATAAATGTCAATGACAGTCCCAGAACCAACTATTAGGAGTCCCACAAGAAGACTAAGCTATACAACCATAACATAAATTCAAGGAGCTTAGGTCAGACCCATGTAGGTTCCTTGATGGTTAGTTCAGTCTCTGTGAGTCCCTTTGAGCCCAGATTAGTTGATTATGCCAAACTAATGTAACACCGTCAAGTAAGGCATGATCGAAAAGTTGTTCCTCTGAATTTGATTAAATAAATTCTGAAACAATTATTTAGCTGTGCAGGCTCTGAAATCTGTTCCCCTAAGTTCCTGGATGAAGCCTCTAGATGACAGTTATGCTAGGCTCTAGTCAATGAGTACAGCAGAATATTAATAAGAATAATTTCATTGACCTTTTTTATTGTATCTAGATATATCTTAGGTCTCTGTGCTATATAGCATCTGGTTCCTGGCCCTCCAGGCAATGTCAGGGGTTGGATATATATCAGGACAATTTTTATTTTACTTTTTATTAGATATTTTCTTTATTTACATTTTAAATGTTTCCCTTTCCTAGTTTCCCCTCCAAAAATCCCCTATCCTCTCCCTCCTCCCCCTGCTCACCAACCTACCCACTCCTGCTTCCTGGCCCAGGCATTCTCCTATACTGGGGCATAGAACCTTCACATGACCAAGGGCCTCTCCTCCCATTGATGACAGACTAGACCATCCTCTGCTATGTGTGCAGCTAGAGCCATGAGTTTCTCCATGTATTTTCTTTGATTGGTGGTTTAGTTCCAGGGAGCTCTGAGAGTACTGGTTAGTTGATATTGCGGTTCCTCCTAGAGACTGCAAACCCCTTCAGCTCCTTGGGTACTTTCTCTTGCTCCTTCATTGTGGGTGCTCACAGTCATCCATTAGACAGAGCACAGGGTACCCTAGTGTTTATCTTTAATTTTACATAAAGTTGCATGTGGTCTTTGAAAATTTTTACTTATTCACTTCTTAAGAAAGCATGCAGACAAGATTTTAAAAATAGAAATGGCTAATTTCAGAGATGTCCTCCCAAAATCCACAAGAATTATCTAAGTACTTTCTAATGTTTAACTACTATTAGCAGTTTTAGAAAAAAAAAAAAAGACCTACTCAGACCCCTAGTTTCTACCTACAAGTAAATTTTTTGGAAAAATAGTTTTCAAATGAAAACGGAAAGTAAATAACATCTTGTCCTGAAAAGTGTGGCAGCAAACATGTAATATATATAAATATAAATATAAATTATATATATACATATATATTAGTAAATTAGCTCCTAAAATGAAAAGAAATGAAACTAATTTAAGCAGCAATTAAAACTCCTTTTTATAGTCACCCTAACCCTAATTTATCAAAGATTTGATGTGCTAAAGTCTCAGAACTTAGTCCTCCTTGTGTTCTGATCTAATCTGTTGTTGTTGACAAGATCAAATTGTGTCCTGGACATGGAAAAAACAGTCTAAACTAATATACAATGAACAACCAACTTTTACCAATGATTATACTACCTTGATGGAAGTTGAGAGCAATATTGTTTCCTTCTTTTGTTCATGGGTAGTCTTGAGCCATCATTTGTAATTGATTAGCGTTCCATATCTTAATTTCTTAGTGTATATAATCTTAATGTCATCTAAGCGAGTTGATTTGACATGAAGCGTACCTGACTTCTCATCTCTACATGCAGTAGAACTCACTATATCAATAATATGATGAAAGTGTCATGTAGCTTTTCAGGAATAAGATCAATTGATACTTCATAGAAATCCTTCCAGGGAAAAATTTGAGGACCCCTGTTGTAACAGTTCTTTATAGGGCATATTAAATATAATATAAGTCTATCTTGAACTATTTCCAAAGAGGTTAATCACCTCATTATAAGGTAATTTTACCTAGAAAGTAATCCCCTGACATGGCTAATTGGAACTAATTAGATGCTCTGGGCTGCTTCTGGCCCCACCTAAGCATTACTTACTAATACCTTTCTTTTAGAACATATGTGATCACACAGGCATGCAAAGGATCAATTTCTGTCTGAACAAGGTTCATTCTGAAATATTAACATGGAAAGGCTGTTTTTCTGTGGGAGAAAAAGAAAGGATTCCTTACAGATAATGTTCTTTGAACAGAAAAATATTCAAGTATGTAGCATTTTCAAGTCTACATTTTCTTGTGTGCACTTTACATGAACCATATGCACGTGAAGTACATATTGTACCCAAGTAAACCTCTTCTATGCATTGATCAGAATTAGTTCTAAAATGGAAAGGAAACATCATTTTTTGAAGTTATTTCTTTATCATTCTTATCATTATTAATTATTTTATTTTTTTACATCACAAATAGTGCCCCCCATCCCGGTTCCCCTTTGCAGAGTTCTTCTCCCCGCCCCATTACCCCTTCTCCTTCACCTCTGAGAAAGCGTTTCTTAAATGGCTAAAATTTCTGGAAAGATTTAGAAATTAAAGGCATAAAAACCTTAATGTGAGCATCACAGTCCAGTTTCTCAGGAGGACCCACCTTCTGACTTTGCCCTCTGGTAAGAACCCTTTAATAGTGATTACCAACCAGTATGTACTGTTGTCAGTAGTCGCTATTTCACAACATTCTCACTGCCGCCAAACTCTATCTTCCCCTCTCTAATGCATCCATTCTTATTCCCAGGACTCTGATTCTCCCATGCTTTCCTTGTCCTACTTCTGTGACTGTCATTGGAAAACCTGAGCTAATCATTAAGACCAAACTTGTAATCATCCTTGGTGAACAGTAAGAAGCAGAAACCCTCACAGGGGTGCAGACAGCTGACCCCACTCCGAAGCTGACTCCTGAGTACTTACGGCCAGGTGTTTGAACCGCAGAGCTTGCCCATCCTGTAGTGACAGAAGGCCTAAAGCAGACAGCAGATCTTTACCTTTTCACTTAATAAATCCCTTAATGATGGTTTGGAGTGTTGCTCAGTTGGGAAAGTGCCTGGCTAGCAAGCATAAAGCCCAGAATCTGATCTTTATCTGCCAAGTAAAACGAGGTGTGATGGTGCACGTCTATAGTCCCTGCACTTGGGAGTCAGAGGCAGGAAGATCATAAGAGCAAGGTCAACCTCAAGTATATAAGATTTCAGCCAGGCGGTGGTGGCACACGCCTTTAATCCCAGCACTTAATATATATATATATATATATATATATATATATATATATATATATATACACACACACATATATATATATATTATTTCAAACCCAAACCAGTGTGTGTGCATATACATTAATGTGTGTGATGTATGCTTGTCTCTGTGTAAAATGTATATACATATATATTCGTATATATGTGTTAGTGATGATACATTCTGTCTGTCTGTCTGTCTCTCTCTCTCTGACACACACACACATCTTCACTAATGAAGTGTTATGGAAGAGCAGATTTTATGAAGTAAGACTAAGGAAATGTAAGGAAATGTTTTGATTGTTGCCTTGCTGAAGCTGAAGAGAATATGTCTGTGAAAAACAAGAGGCTGGAAATGGAAGTATGAACATGCAGAATGGATGAAAGCAATGCCAAGCAATAAGTCAATACAGAGGAAAGGCTCCCTATGGGGTGATGATGACAATGACTAGACCAGTTTCCTATCTGTTGGATATGAGATATTGATGCACCATCCATACCAATGCTACAGATAGCAAACCAATTGAACAGTCATTAGGTAATCTGCATGCTGGAGCCGATCACCTACTGCCATGATTGGGTCACTTTTGTCCCATTATTTGCAAAACTGGAGTGATTCAGCATGGAGTGAACTTAGCATGGTCTAAGTTACTTAACTTAATTTGGTTATTTTAAATATAATTGATGTGTTATGTTCAAGTTATCCACTTAATATCATTGCTAAATTATATTTCATACTTTTTGAAAAAAATTATTAAGTTTACTTTGTGATTGTTCATTTTTAGTTGATATATCAAAAACAATGTATTTGAATTATTTGGTTATAGTTTATTTAAAAGAGCTTCTTATTAATAAAGAATAAAATTAATCAAACATTTCAGTTATTTTAATATAATTAATGTAGAGATGTAATTTAACTGTGATCTTCAAGGTGTAATTGTATATACATTTTGGAATTCAATTTAAAATATACATTTTTAGTAAGTTCTCAATATGTAAAAGAGAGTGAGGATATCAGAAAGGAAGGGTTGAAGGAAGGAAGGGAAGGGAGAGAGGGAAGGGAAAGAGGGAGGAAGGGATGTAAGGAGAGAGGGAGGGAAGAAGAAAGTGGGAGGGAGGGAGGGAGGGAGGAAAGAAGGAAGGAAGGAAGGAAGGAAGGAAGGAAGGAAGGAAGGAAGGAAGGAAGGAAGGAAGGAAGGAAGGAAGGAAGTCACTTTTTATAAGTCTCTAAAAGATTTTTAATACGTTGGTGAAATTGTAGAATGCAGCCAGCAGAGGGCGAGAGCGCATATGCACTCAGCATTGCTGTAGTTCAGCCTGCTAGAGAATGTTGGATGAGTCCTTGCTGAATATGCTCACTGGCAAACTCATTGTTTGGTTGTTGCGTTGCCAGGACTTAGATTATTTACATCAGTAGTCCTTCTCATGTGGAAGTATGCAGTTCTTCTAACGAAGTGTAATCTGAGTTGTGTTTGAATGCCAGCCAGTATGCTTGAGAGTCTGTAATAAAGCGCCAATGTCTCAGCAGTGTGCAGCAGGAGGGCAAAGGACATCAATGCACCCCACCCCACTGACTAATTAAAGAGCTTTGATCACATTGGATGAACAAGCCAGCCTTAACACGTGGAAGGAGCTTTGCTGCAGTCAAACTGAAAGTCTTAGGGTTGATACACTGACTTAATTGTAGATTACTAACTATTAAAAAAGCCAAAGTATGAGATTATTTTCTAATTGGAACAGAGTGTATTCTTTAAAATGTTTCTTACTTTTTGTAAGTAAATATATGGAGAAATTAACTATATCAGCATTCCTGTGACACACTATGATGCTAAATTTATTTCCAATATAATTATAATTTTAGAATAATATTTGACAGATTTTAATAATATAATAAATACCAACTTCTATTTAAGTATATCTTTACATTCTATCTTTGATATGTTTGTTATTTCAATTCTTCTTGTATAGCCATTATGAAAGCAAGCAAAAAGTTTTAACACAAAAGCAAGCTACTCGCAAGCAGAAACTGTGGGCTACTGTTCATTGGAGGTGATTAAAATACTATTTATTCTAACAATGCAGGTTCTTTTCCTACCATTTATCAGTATGCTGTGATCTCTCCTTATTGTGGTATACAGCACGCTCTTCCATTTGTGTGTATTTGCACATATGATGTATCTATGTGGTGTGTGAAATCTGCTTGCTTTTAAAAGCTGGTAGGAAGCACATTTGCTTTTGATCTTCTGTGTTGTCAATGCTGTCACATCCCTTTGTGATCCGACACACTGAGCATGTAGTAAACACCTTAAAAACCTGTGGGAAGTTCATTTTAATGTGTAGCAGCATGAAGGGTTGCCATTTCTCTTTTTCATTCAATGAAGTTCTAGAGCAGTGTTATTAGCAAAGATGACTATTATTTCAAAAGTGACAAACCATCCCACTGGTAGGATATATTAGTTTACCTCTAAAGCTGTTCCTTGTCTTCCACAACAAGGTGATAATTGGGTTTTCAGATTAGAATAAAATAATCATGTCACTTATGGAGATGTCTGCTAAAACATATTGCAGCCTCATAAAAATTTGAAACAATTAAAAGCTGCAAAATATGAACTCTTAAAGTGATTGGAGCTGCTATCCCAAGTTAGTCTAAGACTGGCATAGCTCCCCTCTAGAAGGCTAACAGTTGGAGAAACACAGTAAAAGGCAGTTAACTTTACAAGATGAGCACCCATGTGGAGTTTCGCTAGAATATCCGCTCTGTGGCATTTTAATAGGAGCTGCAAAAACACAACTTATAAAGCCAAGCCACTAGTGACTTTGACTTTCCCGAGGCAGACCTTTTCAACTAGCTTGGGCTTGATGATAACACATTGGCCTAAGGCTCTGAGCATGGCTTCTCTCACTTTAAATAACCAAAGGTAATTTCCTCTCCTTAAAATTCACAGGGTATTGAAAAATTCCCTAAATCCATTTCCTGAATCAAAATGGAGACTGTTCAGTGCACATTCATTTCAGGTGCTTTTAAATGTTCTGACTCAATTACATTCAGTAGAGAGGAGAATGCTTGGCGGTGTCACATTGAGTGCATTGCATGGAAGGTTGGAGTTTTAGTTAGAAAATTAGTTCCTGTGCAAAGGTTATCTCTAGAGAAATATAAGTAACCACAGTGCTGTCCTTAAGGCCATTGTGGGGCATGCCAGTATCAAGTACTTTCCCTGCGTTTTTATGTACAGAATTATGTCATAAATGAAGTTATGGCAAGACATTGGGAAGATGAAAACAGGAGAGATTTTGTTGATAATACGCAAAATGCCACATCTGTTTTTATTCACTCGGTGCTCATTTCTTTGCTGGCGCATTTATACAGCTGTGAAAAGCTAGAGAATTTTGTACAAAACAATTTTGACAAATGTTCATGATTCCACACCAGTGAAATGCATTTTAATTTCATTCAGAATCTTCTGAGTACCGCGGCACATAAACAGCAATACAACTTATACTTATGTTATTTCTGCAGGTTTTAACTTCACTGTTCAATTTATGCAGCCACGTTGTCCTGATGCTCACTGAGAAATACGCGGAATTCTAATCAGAGTGTATAGAAACCAAGATGATATTGATGGTTTGGAAATGTGAACACGATATTTAGTTTCATAGATAACTTTTCCACAAAACACTTCATAAAGCCAAATAAGAAACACAAGCTTTTAATTCTTGTCTTTGTGAGAATCTAATTCTGCTTCTTGCCAGCTGTAAAAACTTGGGCAAATTATTTGCTATTTAGGAGCCTCTCTTCATCATTTACAACAATGAAGTAGTAATTCCTAGTCCTTACTATTGTTATGTTAAACTTAAATAAATAATATATTTGTGATAAAACTAATGTATTACCATCTCCCTTCCTCTTTTATTTTCACAGGAATTTGCTATATTATACGCCATTTGCTACTGTGGTGGCTTAAATTTGTAATCCTAGCACTCAGGAGGCAAAGGCATGAAAATTAGTAGGTCAAGCCAATCAAAGCTATGTATGAATTCCAGGCAAGACTGGACAACATGAACTCTTGTGTCAAAAACAGACCCAAAAAAATCACACAAGGAGAAAGCTGGTATCTGACTCCTGTGAGTGAGAAATCCTGAGGCTGTAAAGAAAGAGCACACAGGTCCTCTAAAGAGTGGTTCTCAACATGTGGGTTGTAACCCCTTTAGGGGCCCCTATCAGGTATCCTTAATATCAAATATTTACATATTCATAACAGTAGCAAAATTATACTTATGAAGTAGCAACAAAATAATTTTATGACTGGGTGTTGCCACAATATGAGGACTCATATTAAAGGGTCACACAATCAAAGTTGGAAAACTGCTACTCTAAAACTTAGGGAGGTGTGACTGAAATACTAGGTGATTCCAAGAGAATTAAAATTAGAGTTGGAAGTATTGGAAAATTTTAGAAATTAAAGCTTTGCATATATCGTATAGTAATCTGCCATGATATTTCTTGGGACACAAAGAAAAAAAATCAAACAATGTGGTGATGATGATGATGATGATGGTGGTGGTGGAAGTGGTATCAGTGGTAGTGGTGATGGTGGCTATGATGGTGGTGGTTATAGTGGTGGTGATGGTAGTGGTGATGACAACACTGGATAGGAGGAAGCATTATATTTTCTTTTTTATTATTACTTTTATTAGATATTTTCTTCTTTCCAATGCTATCCCAAAAGTCCCCCATAACTTCCCACCAACTACCCTACCCACCCACTCCCAATTCTTGGCCCTGGCGTTCCCCTGTACTGAGGCATATAAAGTTTGTAAGACCAATGGGCATCTCTTTCCACTGATGGCCTACTAGGCCATCTTCTGAAACATGCAGCTAGAGACCGAGCTCGGGGGGGGGGGGGGGGGTTGGTAATGATTAGTTCATATTGTTGTTCCACCTATAGGGTTGCAGATACCTTTAGCTCCTTGGATGCTTTCTCTAGCTCCTCCATTGGGGGCCCTGTGATCCATCCAATAGCTGACTATGAGCATCCACTTCTGTGTTTGCTAGGTCCTGGCATATCCTCACAAGAGACAGCTATATCAGGGTCCTTTCAGCAAAATCTTGATAGTGTATGCAATGGTGTCAGTGTTTGGAGGCTGACTATGGGATGGATCCCCAGGTATGGCAGCATCTAGATGGTCCATCCTTTAGTCTCAGCTCCAAACTTTGTCTCTATAACTGCTTCCATGGGTGTTTTGTTCACAATTCTAAGGAGGGACAAAGTGTCCACACTTTGGTCTTCGTTCTTGAATTTCATGTGTTTTGCAAATTGTATCTTATATCTTGGGTATTCTGTTTCTGGGCTAATATCCACTTATCAGTGAGTACATATCATGTGAGTTCTTTTGTGATTGTGTTACTTCACTCAGGATGATGCCCTCCAGGTCCATCCATTTACCTAGGAATTTCATAAATTCATTCTTTTTAATAGCTGAGTAGTACTTCATTGTGTAAATGTACCACGTTTTCTGTACCCATTCCTCTGTTGAGGGGCATCTGGGTTCTTTCCAGCTTCTGGCTATTATAAATAAGGCTGCTATGAATATAGTGGAGCGTGTGTCCTTCTTACCAGTTTGAACATTTCTGGCTATATGCCCAGGAGAGGTATTTCGAGATCCTCTGGTAGTACTATGTTCAATTTTCTGAAAAACCACCAGACTGATTTCCATAGTGGTTGTACAATCTTGCAATCCCACCAGCAATGGAGGAGTGTTCCTCTGTCTCCACATCCTCCCCAGCATCTACTGTCACCTGAATTTTTGATCTTAGCCAGTCTGATTGGTGTGAGATGGAATCTCAGGTTTGTTTTGATTTGCATTTCCATGATGATTAAGGATGCTGAACATTTGTTCAGGTGCTTCTCAGCCATTTGGTATTCCTCAGGTGAGAATTCTTTGTTCAGCTCTGAGCCCAATTTTTAATGGGGTTATTTGATTTTCTGGAGTCCACCTTCTTGAGTTCTTTATATATATTGGATATTAGTCCCCTATCTGATTTAGGATAGGTAAAGATCCTTTCCCAATCCGTTGGTGGCCTTTTTGTCTTATTGACTGTGTCTTTTGCCTTACAAAAGCTTTGCAGTTTTATGAGGTCCCATTTGTCAATTCTCGATCTTACAGCACAAGCCATTGCTGTTCTATTCAGGAATTTTTCCCCTGTGCCCATATCTTCGAGGATTTTCCGCACTTTCTCCTCTATAAGTTTCACTGTCTCTCGTTTTATGTGGAGTTCCTTGATCCACTTAGATTTGACAGTACGACAAGATAGAAATGGATCAATTCGCATTCTTCTACATGATAGCCACCAGTTGTGTCAGCACCATTTGTTGAAAATGCTGTCTTTTTCCACTGGATGGTTTTAGGTCCCTTGTCAAAAATCAAGTAACCATAGGTGTGTGGGTTAATTTCTGGGTCTTCAATTCTATTGCATTGGTCTACTTGTCTGTCACTATACCAGTACCATGCAGTTTTTATCACAATTGCTCTGTAATACAGCTTTAGGTCAGGCATGGTGATTCCACCAGAGGTTCTTTAATCATTGAGAAGAGTTTTTGCTATCCTATTTTTTTGTTATTCCAGATGAATTTGCAGATTGCCCTTTCTAATTCGTTGAAGAATTGAGTTGGAGATTTGATGGGGATTACATAGAATCTGCAGATTGCTTTTGGCAAGATAGCCATTTTTACTATATTGATCCCGCCAATCCATGAGCATGGGAGATCTTCCCATCTTCTGAGATCTTCTTTAATTTCTTTCTTCAGAGACCTGAAGTTCTTATCATACAGATCTTTCACTTCCTTAGTTAGAGTCATGCCAAGGTATTTTATATTACTTGTGACTATTGAGAAGGGTGTTGTTTCCCTAATTTTTTCTCAACCTGTTTATCCTTTGTGTAGAGAAACGTCATTGACTTGTTTGAGTTAATTTTATATCCAGCTACTTCATTGAAGCTGTTTATCAGGTTTAGGAGTTCATTGGTGGCATTTTTAGGGTCACTTATATATACTATCATATCATCTGCAAAAAGTGATATTTCGACTTCTTCCTTTCCAATTTGTATCCCCTTGATCTCCTTTTGTTATCAAATTGCTCTGGCTAGGACTTCAATTACAATATTGAATAGGTAGGGAGAAAGTGGACAGCCTTGTCTACTCCCTGATTTTAGTGGGATTGCTTGCAGCTTCTCAACATTTACTTTGATGTTGGCTACTGGTTTGCTGTAGATTGCCTTTATCATGTTTAGTTACGGGCCTCAAATTTCTGATCTTTCCAAGCCTTTTATCATGAATGGATGTTGGATTTTGTCAAATGCTTTCTCAGCATATAAGGAGATGATCATGTGGGTTTTGTCTTTGAGTTTGTTATATAATGGATTACGTTGATGGATTTCCATATATTAAACCATCCCTCCATCCCTGGAATGAAACCTACATGGTCAGGATGGATGATTGTTTTGATGTGTTCTTGGATTCAGTTAGCAAGAATTTTATTAAGTATTTTTGCATCGAAATTCATAAGGGAAATTGGTCTGAAGTTCTCTATCTTTGTTGTATCTTTCTGTGGTTTAGGTATCAGAGTAATTGTGGCTTCATAGAATGAATGGGGTAGAGTACCTTATGCTTTGATTTTGTGGAATATTTTGTAAAGAACTGGAATTAGGTCTTCTTTGAAGGTCTGATAGAACTCTGCACTAAACCTAACTGGTCCTGGGTTTTTTTTTTTTTTTTTTTGGTTGGGAGACTACTAATGACTGCTTCTATTTCTTTAGGGGTATAGGACTGTTTAGATCATTAACTTGATCCTGATTTAACTATGGTACCTGTTATCTGTCTAGAAATTTGTCCATTTCATCCAGGTTTTCCAGTTTTGTTGAGTATAGCCTTTTGTAGAAGGATCTGATGGTGTTTTGGATTTCTTCAGGATCTGTTGTTATGTCTCCCTTTTCATTTCTGATTTTGTTAATTAGGATTTTGTCTCTGTGCCCTCTAGTGAGTCTAGCTAAGGGTTTATCTATCTTGTTGATTTTCTCAAAGAACCAACCCCTCGTTTGGTTAATTCTTTGAATAGTTCTTCTTGTTTCCACTTGGTTGATTTCACCCTTGAGTTTGATTATTTCCTGCCGTCTACTCCTCTTGGGTGAATTTGCTTCCTTTTTTTCTAGAGCTTTTAGATGTGTTGTCAAGCTGCTAGTATGTGCTCTCTCCCGTTTCTTCTTGGAGGCACTCAGAGCTATGAGTTTCCCTCTTAGAAATGCTTTCATCTTGTCCCATAAGTTTGGGTATGGTGTGGCTTCATTTTGATTAAACTATAAAAACTCTTTAATTTCTTTCTTTATTCCTTCCTTTACCAAGGTATCTTTGAGGAGAGTGTTCTTCAATTTCCACATGAATGTTGGCTTTCTATTATTTATGTTGTTATTGAAGATCGGCCTTAGTCCATGGTGATCTGTAGGATGCATGGGACAATTTCAATATTTTTGTATCTGTTGAGGCCTATTTTGTGGCCAATTATATGGTCAATTTTGGAGAAGGTACCATGAGGTGCTGAGAAGAAGGTATATCCTTTTGTTTTAGGATAAAATGTTCTGTAGATATCTGTTAGATCCATTTGTTTCATAACTTCTGTTAGTTTCACTGTGTCCTTGCTTAATTTCTGTTTCCATGATCTGTCCATTGGTAAAAGTGGTGTGCTGAAGTCTCCCACTATTATTGTGTGAGGTGCAATGTGTGCTTTGAGCTTTACTAAAGTTTCTTTAATGAATGTGGCTGCCCTTGCATTTGGTGCATAGATATTCAAAATTGAGAGTTCCTCTTGGAAGATTTTCCTTTGATGATTATGAAGTGTCCCTGCTTGTCTTTTTTGATCACTTTGGGTTGGAAGTTGATTTTATTAGATACTAGAATTCTTTAGACCATTTGCTTGGAAAATTGTTTTCCAGCCTTTCACTCTGAGGTAGTGTCTGTCTTTTTCCCTGAGATGGGTTTCCTCTGAGCAGCAAAATGTTGGGTCCTGTTTGTGTAGCCAGTCTGTTAGTCTATGTCTCTTTATTGGGGAGTTGAGCCCATTGATATTAAGAGATATTAAGGAAAGGTAATTGTTGCTTCCTGGTTTTTTTGTTTTTTTTTTTTTGTTTTTTTTTTTGTTGTTGTTGTTAAAGTTGGCATTTTGTTCTTTGGCTGTCTTCTTTTAGGTTTGTTGAGGGATTACCTTCTTGCTTTTTCTAGGATGTGGTTTCTATCCTTGTATTGGTTTTTTTTCTGTTATTATCCTTTGAAGGGCTACATTCATGGAAAGAAATGTGTGATTTTGGTTTTGTCTTGGAATACCTTTGTTTCTCCATCTATGGTAATTGAAAGTTTGACTGGGTATAGTAGCCTGGGCTGGCATTTGTGTTCTCTTAGTTCTGTATAACATCTGTCCAGGCTCTTCTGGCTTTCATAGTCTCTGGTGAAAAATATGGTATAATTCTGATAGGCCTGCCTTTATATGTTACTTGACATTTTTCTCTTACTCCTTTTAATATTCTATCTTTATTTAGTGCATTTGTTGTTCTGATTATTATGTGTCGGAAGGAATTTCTTTTCTGGTCCAGTCTATTTGGAGTTCTGTAGGCTTCTTGTATGTTCATGGGCATCTCATTCTTTAGGTTTGGGAAGTTTCTTCTATAATTTTGTTGAAAATATTTGGTGGCCCTTTAAGTTGAAAATCTTCATTCTCATCTACTCCTATTATTTGTAGGTTTGGTCTTCTCCTTGTGTCCTGGATTTCCTGGATGTTTTGACTTAGGATCTTTTTGCATTTTCCATTTTTTTTGATTGTTGTGCCGATGTTCTCTATGGAATCTTCTGAACCTGAGATTCTCTCTTCCATCTCTTGTGTTCTGTTGCTGATGCTTACATCTATGGTTCCATATTTCTTTCCTAGGGTCTCTATCTCCAGTGTTGCCTCACTTTGTGTTTTTTTTTTTTTATTGTGTCTACTTCCCTTTTTAGGTCTTGGATGGTTTTGTTCATTTCCATCACCTATTTGGATGTGTTTTCCTGTTTTTCTTTAAAGACTTCTACTTGTTTGGTTGTGTTTGCCTGTTTTTCTTTAAGAACTTGTAACTCTTTAGCAGTGTTCTCCTGTATTTCTTTAAGTGAATTATTAAAGTCTTTTTTGATGTCCTCTACCATCATCATGAGATATGCTTTTAAATCCAGGTCTAGCTTTTCAGGTGTGTTGGGGTGCCCAGGACTGGCTGAGGTGAGAGTGCTGGGTTCTGATGATGGTGAGTGGTCTTGGTTTCTGTTATTAAGACTCTTACATTTGCCTTTTGCCATCTGGTAATTTCTGGAGTTAGTTGTTATAATTGTCTGTGGTTAGACCTTGTTCCTCTCGTGATTCTGTTAACCTCTATCAGCAGACCTGGGAAACTAGATCTTTCCTGCGTTACTGGATCCAGTAACAAAGATGCCTCACCGAGGTGCTCTGGCAAAGCCCTCCCACACGGGGAGGCCACCTCTCCTTTGGCAAGGAAGGTGCCCAGATGTCTGGAGCCCAGAAGCTCTGTGGCTTCTGCCTGTTCCAGAAGCTGTTAGCTTCTGTACTCCACACTCTCACCTGCGCAGACTAGTCTCGGTGGGATCTGGGAACCAAGATGGCTCTCCAGGGTGTTCCAGCAAAGCCATCCTGGGCGGGGTGGACACCTCTCTTCTTGCATTATATTTTCTGATTGTAAAAGTTTAAAAGCTACATCCTTTGTAAATTAGAAAAATGTTTGTTTTCTTTTTGTGTATTTAGGTTGTTTGTTTGTTTGTTTGTTTGATACAGGGTTTCTCTGTATAGCCGTGGCTGTGGAAAGATGACTGACAGAGCTGTTATAGCAATTAGAACCAACAGATAATAACTTATTGAAACCCATGACACATAAGAATTGACTTTAAATGACTGTCTAACCCAGAATCATGAGTAAAATGAGAATATCTCTTTGAGATATACAAGGAGATGCCTTAGAGTTTATTGGCCTTCTAAGTGTGGAGGCAAAGTTTCAAATAGCCATATTTGTTTTTATGAGGCAGAACAAAATAAAAACTTTCTCAGCATGATACAGGATAGACTAGGTGTTGGCAAGCAAGGTCATGCATCCAGGTCCAGGCGTCTGCTTTGGTTTGAAAAAAAAAATGTTGGCACATTAACAAGGTTACTGGTTTCTCTGTCTTATGGCCATGTTTAAACCCAATGGGCAGAGCTGAGTTATAACAGAGACCGTATGACACACAAGGCTGAAAATATTTACTATCAGAGAATCTGTGTCACCCTTGTAACAGATGGGATTCTCTAACTGTGAGAGAAAGTGTTCAAAGGCTGAGGGTGAATCTCAGAGCGGATGAAGGGAACAAGAACTGCAGGCTTTATGGTTTGCTATCCATACAGTAGATGTGGGCAAGGAAAGATGTGTATGAGTAATGTCCAATCCCACTCGGGAGCAATGTGGGAATGCCCAGCGGTTGAGGGAAAGACTTTGCAACATGAAGCACATTTTGGTTGTGATCCATGAAGTCCACCTACAACTATGAAGCAGAGTCACTGGTATACCTAAACACTGCATGTTTATTAGTTAGAAATAAGAATACATATCAAAAACATAGAATTTGATGCCCATCAGAGACAGTGCTCCCTCTGGAACATTCCAGTCAAACTATAACTTCAGGCTCCTTTGCTTAGCAGCCGAGTGACCCTGGGAAATGCTGCTTTGTAAAATGTCATAGTAATTGTTCTTTCCCTATAGAGCAGCAGTTCTCAACCTGCCTAATGCCGCAACCCTTTAATACAATTCTACATGCTGTCATTACCTCGATGCATACATTTTATCTTATTGCCACTTCATAACCATAGCTTTGCTACTGCTGTGAATTTTAATGTAAATATTTGTGTTTTTCCAATGGTTTGATGGTTTGAGATGACTCCTGGGAAAGATTCCATGTTCCCTCCCCTTGTTCCCTCCTGCAAAGGGGTCATGAGCCACATTTTGACATGGGAAAGGACATGAAAAAGCATGCTGTTATAGAGTATAAGTGACTAAATAAGTTAACTCAAATTAGAAGCTAAGGTTTCCTGGCATATAGTAATTCCACATGTGGGAGCCACCATTATTGTTATCTCCACAGGCAGTTGTGTTAGCTTAGGTTAGTTTTTTTTCATTTTCAGATACTAACTAGACATTTCCCTGTGTGGTATGAAGGCATTCTGTTTCACTTTATGATTTGTTTTTATGAATGGAGTTCTATATTAAGTTCCCCCTCAAGAGAATTTTACCCACAAATTTCAGGTAAGAAATGTCCTTCGGAAGATACACTTGTACTATAAGTGATTGACAAATAATAGATAGCAAATCCTGTTCACTCTGTATCTGTTCACTTCTCTGCTTGAGTAGATGAAAGAAGTGTCAGTACTTCCCAAGAAAGGAGGAATTCCAATCCTAGGCTGATAGACTGCTCCTTACTTTCAGGATGGATAGCATTTTGAAGATGATTTGGAATAATTTAGAATTCATATGAGAACATTGTGAACAGTGTTCTCATTGTTGATACATTCTAAGGCTGCTGACCTTTACCACTGTTGGTAAATAAAGAAACAGTGTATCTATACTGATTTAAGGCTTCAAAATTTTGTGCTTATGTAAAATACACCATGTGATCTTGAAATGTTTACGCCCAGAAATGTATGCCATGCCTGCTCTTTTCCACTTGGCAGAAAATATTGCAAGCATATTGATGGTGATAATTAATATTTTCTAAACAGTCAAAAACAGGTGTACCTTTCCAAATAAAATTCAAAGCAAATTTGTTGAATGATAAATTTTTTTAAGGGGGCGAGGAAAAATGATCTCAGAAGTTTAAAGGCAGGATACTTATTAGTGATCATTATAATGTTAAACTTTTTAAATTTTTTTATTAGATATTTTCTTCATTTACATTTCAAATGCTATCCCAAAAGTCCCCTATACCTCTCCGCACCCTGCTCCCCTACCCACTCACTCCCACTTCTTGGACCTGGCATTCCCCTGTACTGGGGCATATAAAGTTTGCTAGACCAAGAGGCCTCTCTTCCCAGTGATGGCCAAGTAGGCCATCTTCTGCTAAATATGCAGCTAGAGACACAAGCTCTGGGGGTACTGATTAGTTCATATTGTTTTTCCACCTATAGAGTTGCAGACCCCTTCAGCTCTTGGGTACTTTCTCTAGCTCCTACATTGGGGGCCCTGTGTTCCATCCTATAGATGACTGTGAAATGTTAAACTTTTAAAGGCATGGTAAAAAATGACGTCACATGTCTCCTCATATCTCTGTTACCTGCCTTGTATGTTGTAGGCAGTCAACAATCATTAAATGATATATATTTAATTTTTTGGTGGTCTTATGTATGTATGTGCTTGTAAAATGGAGGTAATGGTAATAACTACCAGTAAGTTACATATATTTGCAATAACTATGTTAATATAGCAATAAGATATACAGCAGTTACAGGTTTCTGTAAAAGATTAGGTTTTATTTTTTATTTCTACAAGACTTCCTTTTGACCTTGAGTCTTCATTCTCATTGATGTAGTAACAACTGGTCTATCAAATATTCTAGTCTTTCTGCTTTTATACATTTTCTTACCCATGCACCTACACAGCTTTCCCGTGTCTTTCTCCACTGGCCTCACCCTTGCTTCCCTTCTTTCAATAACAATACTTAAGGACAAAGGACCTGTATTTCCTCTTAACACAGGTAGCCTAGTATCTTCCAGAGAAACAGAACTGGATAGAGAGAACTCACAATCACCATTTATTTTTCCTAACCCTCACCCTCCTATTTCACACTCAGCAATCATAAGTGCTTACTGTGGGAAGGTCTGAAGTGTATGCTTCTATGCTAGTACCTACATGCATTGGATCCACTGGACAAGGAACCAGTTTTAGCCATTGTTGCTTTTCTATTCATGTGTAGTGCAAATGAATAAAACAATTGTGTCTTCCTGGGTCGTAAGAACTTCTTCCATGGCTACTTTTTAGATGCTTTGGTAGCCTTGTCTTACTCCATATTTTTTTTTTCCATTTTGACTTGATGAACAAGAGGACTAACATCTGCTTCTAAACTCTTGCTTCTACATTTTTATGATTTGGGCTCCATCCTGCCACCCAATATCCCTACAGAGGGCTTTGCCTTCTTAACCTAGGAGATGTCTCTCATGGTATCTCCTTAATGTGTAGTATGAGTATATAGATTCTTCAATCAATCCTCAGTCTCTGGTGTGTGCATCATGATTTACAACACCTACTGTGGAAATAGAAAAGTAAAAGTCTTGACATTGACATGAGTCACAATGAGATACTTTAGTTTTCTATCTGGACAGTGACAGCCTCCTAGAAGATGAGTGTGGCATTGACTCTGAGGAGGTTCACAAAGTTTCAAGACTTCCTATTATCCACCACAATCATACATATAACTTTATAATTCCAGAAAAAAAATCAGGTTCTCATTTTTATTTTTTCTTTCATGATAAAACAACTTGTACTTTACTGTTTTCCTCCACAGAATAATTTATCAAAATGTCATGAGATCAAAATTAACTGTTGTTGCCTAGCAAGGCATTTGCAATAAAATTTGAAATTTAATGTATGCTTATTTAAAAACAATGTATCTCATTGTTTATGTTCTACAAGATAGTATCTTTACAAAAACCCAATGAGGCAGTTTCAATAAAATTTTTCTATTAGAATTTGACACTGAAGACTAATTAGTACACCTAACTGGTTTGGATAAAATCTTGTTTCAAGATAAATGTTAAGTCTCTTACTATTTAAAAGCTCACATTTTTCTATTCTGTCATGGAAAGAAAGCTTGCAAGAATATGCTATTATTCTAAGAGGATGTAGATGTTTGAAAGGAGGTTAAATACCAGTATATGGTATTTAGAAAATATCTTATGGATTTTGTAATGGCAACTATCTTAGCAGTGCTCAAAAATTGATGCAGATATTATAGGCAATGGAAAGTAGTAGGTGGTTATTGTAGCTGGAAAGCCTCCCAGAACAGATGGTTTTTTTGGAGTTTTTGAAGGAGAAGAGCAAGGTGGCCTGCCTGGCATGTATTAATTGGGTGTCTGTTCCAAGTGTAGGGGGTGGTTGAAGAATGTGTGATGTCTTGAGTGGGCGAATGATACAAACAGGCACAACTTCAAAATAACCTGAAATTTATATCTCAGATACTTATAGACAATTCACAAAGCCACAGTTTTGTCTGCAAGGAATATGTAAGATGCTATGGCATATAAACAGAGATTCAATTCCATGCGAAAAAAGAATATAGCAAAACTATCAACCATGATATCAAATTTAACATTTGGTTATACTCACCACTCAGAGCAATAAATAATTTCCAAATTAGGACAAACATTATTTAAGGTATTTGAAGAGTCTATACTGATACATAACAGATCTTGAAAGGGACACATCTGTAATCCTAGCTACTCATGGAATAGAAGCAGGAGTATCATAAGTTTGAGGCCAGTCTATGTAACTTAGCAATATATTGTCCCCCCAAAAATTGAGTGGGGAAAGAGGCATATTTGGGGAATATGAAAAAATCTGAAAGGCATATATGATCATATTTCATGGTATACAGCACTCTCAAAAATTAAAAAAACTATTAAATTATACCAAAATGGTTACTTGTTAGTGGCAAATTACTCCCTGGTATGTGATACTCCATGATCTAGCATTTATGAGATATGATTTTGAAGTTATAAAATTTCCTATGTCATTGATTGGAATCATTTTTGAGAAATAACAATTTTACTTTGTATTCCTGTTGAATATTTTATTTAAATTTATTTTTAACTGATACATAAAACATAAAAATCATTTATACATATTTAGAGAGTTCCATGTGATATTTTCAATGCATGTATCATTGTGTACTGTTTAAATCATGTTAAAAATAGCTATCTCCTCAAATATTCATCTCTTTGTGGTAAAGACATTTAGAAGCTTTTCTTCTAGTTTTCTAAAGTATGTGGAACATATTTGTCATCCAAAGTAACCTTGATTCGCAATAGCAAATCAGAATGCCTTGCTGTTACATATCAATAATTTTGCACAGGATGGTCAACCTATTTCTTTTTCCACCCCTTCATCTGGGCTCTACAGCCTCTGCTGCCCCCTATTCAAATCCCAAATCACAGCAGAACACTGCTTTTTGATTCTACATACCAGTGAAACCATACAGTGTTTGTCCTTCTAAAACTTGCTTAATTCACTTAACATACGAAGTTAAGCTCTGTCTAATGTCACAGATGACAACATTGAATTCTTTATGGCAGATTAATCTCTGATAGCATGTATCTTCCACATTTTCATTTTCCCATTAATCACTTGATGGACAAATCTATTGTCCCTGTTTCTTGGCAATTTTGATAGTACTGAAATAAAGACAGCTGTACAGATGTTTCATCACTATCAGGTATCACTGCATTTGCATATTTACTTAGTGGAGGGATTCCTGGATCAAATGATGGTACATGTGTGCTTTCATGTCATGTGCTTTGGGGGCATCTCAATATTTTTCCTCCTTCTTTCCTGTAGCTTTTTCACAGTGTTATGTCTTATTTGATCTCTTTAATTTCATCGACTTTATTTTTCCAGATGGTAAGATACAGATATCTACTTTTATTCCTTTGTATATTTCAGTCAGTTTTTTCCAGTATCATTTATTTAAAAAAAAAAAGCATGTTGTTTTTCCTGTCTTTGAATATTCCTTTATTGAAAATTTGTCAGATGCAGAGGCATAGTAGGGGTAAGATGCTCCCTTCTTATCCACTGACTTTCATTTGGTATTTACACCAATTCCATCATGACAAATTTGGATTTTAGCCCCAAACACAAGGGTGATTCAGTATCAGAATTTTATTAAAGGCGAACTATTTCAAAAGTAGTTAATTAAAAGCAAAAAGAAAGGCAATACATAAAATTAATCCTTATTATTTGAAGTGGAAATTACTGGTTGTGTCGTGTGATACAGATTCACGCAATGGTTTGCTGAGGCAGGCTCACATGGTGTTTAAATAGAGAATAAATAGGAGTCAATCAATGGACAGTGACTGGCACTTCCATAGCTAGCCTTGCATTGCTTTCTTGGTCTTGCATCCTCACTGATCTCCACTCTGTTGAGAAAGGCATGGCAGAGAACTTATCCTGGCATCAGATCTGTTTCTGGTTGGTTGCTCCTGCTGACTCATGTAGATTCAGCTTGGGAAGCCTGGAGGTTTCTGCTGGAGAGTGCCACCCTCACTGATTTGTGTTTGGAGATACTCTTAAACTGGTCATATCTTATCATTACTGATCTAGGCTGCTGGTATCCTAGCAATGGATGACTGGAATAACACCAAAAAACTACTTCTACACAGGTTCCTATCCCCTTGTCCTAGTTACATCTTTTCTCTCTTACCTTATGACAGTGAGCTAAAAGTCTGAGTGAAGGGTTCGATGAAGTATTTGAAAAGCCTTATTAAAGTAGGTTTTGAAAAATTTAGGCCTATAATTCTTGATAAAATTCTTGGCATATTGAGAATAAAAGATGGATATGTGTGTGTGTGTGTGTGTGTGTGTGTGTGTGTGTGTGCGCGCGCGCGTGCCTGTATAATAGTTTTTAACATGCTGTCTATAATAAAAGTTGTAAGTATACTTTTTAATGAAGGAATGATACCATCCCCAAATGTTTTAGTCTGAAATTGATATGAAGGATACATATCTTATATCAGAAACTAATGCAGTGCAGAGGAAATGCAAGTGGGACAGTTCAGAGAGTAGCCCCTGTCAAGTGCACACAAGGTTCCACAAGGAATTCCTCTTCTCGGGGTTCTTTTATCTTTCATTCTCCCTTAGAGATATATTGGTCAGTGCTGCCTCCCTGTGAATCTATGTAAAATTCAGGCACTCTTGCCTTCATAAAAGCCAAGAAAAAAACACTTCTTTAAAAAAAAAATATTCTCTTTTAGTACATATTCATAATTTTCACATTAATGTAGAATGTGAAATGTTAAAAAAAAAGTAAATAAACCTCTGAGACTTATAATGAGAAGCTACCACCCAGATTACTGCATTAAAAACAAAAACAAAACAAAATGAGAAAACCAGAAAAACACAACTTGGATGTGTTAACCTCTCTAAGGATATATAGAATTAAGTTACACTTAATTATCTGTTTCTTTAAAAAATAATTTTGCTGGACTGAAACTTTTCTTGCAACCACCATTCATCACTCATAAGGCTACCTTAAGGACATCTTGCTTCACAGTGTCTGGCTCTAATTTGAGATAAAGTAATGTATGTATTTATGCTGCCATCTATAATCCACAGCCATGCATAGTATGGCTCATTGAAATCTCAGCCTCCTTCCAATCTATGTCCTCCAGGCACGAAGATTCATGGCACTTTTTCTTCTGCTTTTATTTAAATGATTACATTAACAACAGAAGAGAGGTTTGGGGTAGCAAATTGTTCTTAATCAACACCTAAAAGAAATCTGGCTTAATAATATCCCTTTAATGAGGGAGGGTCTACACTTAATTTCGATTTTTGTGGGTTTTTAATTGTTTTACTATTTGGAATATGAGTACAAAGATAACAAAAGTTTCTGAGGCTTTCTCTACAGAGTTTTTCCTCCAAATGTCACAAATGGCTTGGCAGAATGGTTTAAAATCCAGCTTTTAATTTGCTCTTTTGACCTGCTAGTACAACTCCATCAAGTGCACAAAGACCTGCTAATGAGATAGATAACTCCAGTCCTAGTGCCTTAATTCTGACTAATCAGCAATATGTCACATTCAAATTAATTTGCCCTAGTAACTTTTAGTTTTCATTTCCTTTAGGTACTCATGGTAGAGTTTGGGTTGGGGGTGGGGGGGCTTGTTTAGTACATTTATAATTTCCCAAACTTCAATAAGGCTTATCAACTTAGGGACATTAGGAGATTAATGGTTTGGTCTTTCAACAATTTTACAAAAAAAAAAAAAAAAAAGATCAATTGATGGATTGATTTTGTAGTTTTTTAAGTAGAAACCTATGGTCAAGTTTGGAGGTTGCAGAATCATCTTTTAGTTTGTTTGTTTGCTTTGTTTTGTTTTGTTTTTCGAGACAAGGTTTCTCTGTGTAGCCCTGGCTGTCCTGGAACTCACTTTGTAGACCAGGCTGGCCTTGAACTCAGAAATCTGCCTGCCTCTGCCTCCCAAGTGCTGGAATTAAAGGAGTGCACCACCACACCCGGCTGAGGATCATCTTTTAATATCCAATGATGAATCATTGACAATACTTTTAAGTGACAGTGAAGCAATTCTGTCTTGAAAAATCTTTCAAAAACAAATTAACACAATTACCTTCACTAAAATTGTGGCGATATGCAATCAAAACAGCAAATCATCAAATAAAACTAGCCCATGTAATCATATGTAGTAAGTGAATAATCTCTAATAAGACACTTAAAAGAATAGGTTTAGGATACTTTTAAGAGTGTAACAAATTTCAAATTGAGTCATTGTAGCTCGTCGATTTAGAGTTTTATACTTCCTATTCTAGCGGCCAATAAACAAAGTGTTTAGGAAATGTTATAAAATATTAATAAACATAAAGTATGGTACACTTAGAATAACCAAAATAATTTTATTTTGATTATCTGAAAAAAATAAGATTGAAATGTTAATCTCCTGGAACAGGTTATTGGACATTAATTTCATTTAATTTTTAATTATCATGTTTTTTTTAAACCTCTGTTTTTCTTTTATAATTTTATCAGTTCTTCCATATATTTAAAAATGAAGTGCATCTTCATAAATCATTAAGTCTTGGCTTCCAGAAATATATTTTGTGTATAAAAAAGTAAAATTTATGGTTTGCTGAGCTTGCTTTTTTTCTTACTAAAACACATAAATAAGCAAAAAAAGAAGAAAAAAAAAGCACAAATGTCAATTCAGGTAAGTTCATTAAACAAGGGAAAATTAATTGAGTTAATTAATGGATACTATGAAATCAAGGCAGTACCTATGCAGCTTTTAATAGTTCATGTAAGCTTAGTAGTTTCACCGTGAGGTTCATTAAAGTATTTGATGAGGATGATGCGCTCTTTGGAGTCCCAGTACTCTTAGTCACAAAGCATCGCAACCCTGCTAATTAAAACAAAGGTCAGCAGAGTAGAATTGGAGCTAAGCCTGGACCGGGTTTAGTTAACTTTGTGGTTAGAAATACTTGTGCATCTTGTTAATGAAGCACTAGGAAATCACTGAAAGTGAAATGTACAAGAAAGTAGAATTCAGTAGCATTTAATAACCTAAGTAATTCATTTAGATTTCAAACAAAGAAGAAAAACACAGTAGTAGGGAAGGCAAATGTGCTGGCTCACATCTATAATCTTAGCATCCAGGAGACTAAGGATGAAGAACAACCACAATTTCAACACCAACCTGAAGAAGAGAGTAAACTTTTCCCTGTACTTGGAATGATTATTATCAGTAATTATATTTTAAGTAAATTTCTACAACTTATTTTATTTTGTTTTCTGTTGCAGTGTGACATTCTATGCGTTTGACCCTCAATGAATGTTAAGTGTATGAGAAATAATTACTAATTATAAAGAAATTATGGTCTGGGATTTCTTCCTTTTGCATAATAGAGGGGTACACTTTCTTAGCAAATATGCCAATACAGAAAGTGGTTAAAATAAAAAAGAAATTGAATTCCCTCTGAAACCTTTTGTTTGTTTGTTTGGGTGTTTTGTTTTGTTTTGTTTTGTTTTGTTTTGTTTTGTTTTGTTTTGTTTTGTTTTTAGAGGCAGGGTTTCTCTGTATAGCCCTGGCTGTCCTGGAACTCACGCTGTAGACCAGGCTGGCCTCGAACTCAGAAATCTACCTGCCTCTGCCTCCCAAATGCTGGGATTAAAAGCATGCACCCCCACACCGGCTCTTTGAAACCTTTTGTTTGAGAAGAAGGTTATTTTCTGTTGAACTCCTAGGAAACAGTTCTAGTTTCATTTGTTGCTCTGACAAATAACCTGAAAGAAAAGCAACATGAGGTAGGAGGTGCCTTGGTTTAAATAAATCTGTAGACTAAATCACTGTGGGGGAGTGACAGCATGGAGTTAAAGCATCAAGAGCCAAGCGAAAGCAAAGTTGTGTATCCTTCCTTACTTTGTTAATACACAGCTAGCTTTCTCTACTTGAATTCAGTCCAGGGACCAGTGCACGAAATAATTCTGCTCAAAACGTTTAGAGACTACTTGCATCATTTAACAGTCAAGACAATTCCCACTAGACATGCCTACATACCAAGTTCATCTATGTACCTCCTCATCAAATCTCTCTGCCTTTAATCTTAGGAGATGTCAAGCTGATAGTTGGTACTAACTAATATAGATGCTATTGGAAATCATAACCTATTAGAAAAGTATTTGCACTCTACATGGAAAGAAATGTGTTGTCTAATTCCTGCCCACAATGAAGGACAGTAAACAAAATTATTGGGATATTAGAAATAGCTCCTATAAATAACAACTCATAAAAACTATTCAGGCATATTTGTGATAAAATCTAGGTACTTTCAAAGAAAGTTAAACTTTCATATTTCTAAAGTCAACTTTTCAGTGTTTTGATTAAAGATTGTTTCATAAGGAAACAAAGTATTGTACAAGAGAAAAGAACAAAGAAACCACTGAAAATAACATGACATTGAATATGACATTGATAGCTTTTTAGAACATCATTAATGTCATTGGTTCAAATATAAATGACATTTATTGAAGTTTTTTTTTAATTTATTTCCTCATGTTGTTTTCAGCCATAAGTTATTAATTGATTTAAATCAGTACAGGCTGTCATCTTTATAAAATATAGCTACACTTAAGCATGTCTTTACCTTTATCTAAATATGTGCATAGTGAATAGGAAGTTTTATTTATAATGACCTTGATGACAAAACATATTGCAAAAATCAAGTAAAAATTTAGAAATAGTAAAACCCTTCTTAGAATTGTTTTGAAGATCAAAAAATAACAAAGGCAATGCATTTAGCAGAGTGTCTACAAGTGTTGACTATTGTAAATATAACAAAGGTTCTACGACATGATGTGGATAAGTCATTTTAAATTTTCCATAATGTGGTGAGAGATGTTTTATCAAATGATTGTTGAATATATTAAAAATGAAAGCACATGATAGACAGAAGGCTATAGGAACCATATTTTTAATGGGAGATAGAATAAGTTTAGTCTCGGAGCTTAATCTATATATCTAAAGGAGATGTGGGGCTCAGTATGACATTGCTTATGGTAGCATATGCCTGTGATCCTAACAGTTCTGAGGTGAAAACGTAAAATCATAAGTTTAAGGTCACCCTGAGCTACATGAACTTAGTCATACAAACTAAAACAGAAATAGGAATGTTGTGACTGAAAGGAAAAATGAGACATGGAGAATGAGACATTTAAAATCAGACATCTTTATCATTCATGGCCTCAGAAGAGGTAGTAAGAGTAGATACTGCAAAATAGTAGGACTGAAAACAATGTATAGGGTCACTCCATTAACACTTCAGTGAAAGAGCATAGTAAGCAAGACGGGGGATCAGTTAGGAAACAATTGCCCATGTCTGAGCAAGAATGATACTGGCAGCACCAGATAGGTGGTGAACTGGCTGACAAAAAAAAAAAAAGACTGAATTCTGGATACATTTTGAAAGTAATATTGATGAAATTTGATGATTGATTTTCTATGGGATTTAAGAAAGAAGTAATAGAATGTGGAAGACTTAAGTTTGGTCAATAACAGAGGTTGTTTACTGAGAGAAAATAGTATGGGGAAGGAAGATTGGTGGAATGGAGCTTAGGAGTTTCGGTTTCAATAAATTGCCACAAACCAAATTGAAAGGTTAGCTTCATTCTAAATGTTAACTGTGAGTCAATAGTTTTAATGTAATCATCATTGTGTTAAATGTCAATGATTTCAGTTAATTTTTTTAATGTAGAAATACTCCTGTTCTGATTCTTCATGTAACTTTATATTGAATCACACTTTCATGAGTTAAGGGTGAGGAAGCCGTTGCCAAGCCTCCCCAACTGCATCAAACCCAGTTTCATGTACTGGTAAGTAGTAATTATACGGTTAAGGGAAAAAAAAAAAAACCTATCTTCACTCCATACACAGGTTGTTTTAATATGAATTATGGGCCAGATGATATTTGAAAACCTGGGTTTTTGTTTTTTTTTTTTTGTTTTGTTTTTTTAAGACTAGAAGTATCTTTCATTGTTTAGGAGACTACTTAAAACTTCTTAAATGTCAGATGATTTTATTAGCTGTCACGTAATTAATATTCTGTTGAAGATTTGGAAATAAATATCATTATTCTTTTGAGAGTGATTTTTAAAGATAGGTCAAATATTTTAACTTACATGCACAATTAGGGTATGTAGAAAATTTCAAGCCACACTTCTAGTATAGCAAAGATACAT